>NW_027069900.1:583002-597340 GCF_002906115.3 Quercus suber | reverse complement strand
GGGGGGGGGGGGGGGGGGGGGGGGGGGGGGGGGGGGGGGGGGGGGGGGGGGGGGGGGGGGGGGGGGGGGGGGGGGGGGGGGGGGGGGGGGGGGGGGGGGGGGGGGGGGGGGGGGGGGGGGGGGGGGGGGGGGGGGGGGGGGGGGGGGGGCATTGTAGCATCTAAGATCCCAAGTGGTTGAGCAAGCATAGAGAGTATATGGGAGAGGAGCTTTTGATCTGATTTCTTATTTGATTTTTTTGATGAAACGTGTTAGAGTAACGGAAAAATTAGAGGTGGGTTATAGAGTATAGACAGAATGAACCACGGGTGGGTAAAGTGTCAAAACTAAAACCACGGGTCGGTAAGTTAAATTCGTGTTAAACCATAGATGGGTAATCTATAATTATCCCTATATATATTGTTGCAATAAAAATTTTACTATTTCTAATATCTTGTAGATATAGGCTATTACTTTACAAAACTTATTGCAATAGATTACAAATAATTGACCAAAATAAGTCGGACTAAATTATTGCAATGATATCTTCATTGTAATAGATAATTACTTCATTTTGTCATTGCAATAGACTTTGAAATAATTGATACTAAGTTATTGCAACGATATATTAATTGCAGTTTCATGTTTGTCATTCCAATAGATTGTAAAAGAATTAATATCTAATTATTGTAATGGTAACTTCGTTGCAATAATTTATTAGTTTGAAATTTTCGTTGCAATAGATTGCTCTATTACATGCAAAAACTATATTGGTCCATAGACTTGCTTAAAAAAATCTCGTAGACTATATTGGTCTGTTTACATATTGGTCCATAGACTTGCCCTATAATTAGAAAGTACATGTGTAAAAGAGGCCGTAGAATCTGCCCAAAAATAAACATAATTTTTATCTTTTAGCTCTGCAAATTATGTATGACTTCAATAAAACAAAAAGGAAGCATTAATTCACTTGAAATTAAATAGGGGAAGCACTAATTTTGATTGGCAAAAAATAGAAGAAAGAATGTGTTGGACTTAGGAAGGCACTAATTGCATATACTGCTTGTAATTATCTTTCAATGTTAGCATTACGCTCCACCACTGGCAATTTATCTATACAACAACAAAAGAACTAAACCTGGACTTTTGTCTTTAGGACTGATCTCAATAAAAAGAGTTAATTTTTAACCATTTAAATAAGGTTAGCATAGTTCAGGTAATACACTTTTGCTATAATTCTTAAAAATATCACATTCTACTTAGATGAAAATAAGACATAAATATCCCAAAATTTACACATGCAAACCTTGCAGAAAATGTCAATTGTTCTAGATGAAAATAAAACATAAAAAGTCCTAAATATACAAATGAAAGCCCTTTCAAAAATGTTTTATTCTAAAAAGAAACTATTAAACTCAAACCATTTTAGAGTATATCTATATAGCTATCCAAACATAGTCCACATGAATCAAAACTCCTAACATCTGCATATTCAAAAATAAAAAGGCACATGTTAATATATAAAAGGAATATAAGCAGAGCATGTACCGGATTTGCTTTGTCTAAAAGCCTTCAATTACCAACTAACAAATTCTGAGTGCTACACTACTTTATTATTTGAAACATTTTCCCTAGAGTAAAAAACTATAGCAAAATCGACTGGCACAATGACAAAAAAAATATTTTTAGTTCAAACATTTTTTTGAAGACTTTGCAGGGAATTGAGAAGCCAAAGAGGTGGAAAAAAAAATGAGAGAGAGAGAGAGAGAGAGAGAGAGAGAGAGAGAGAGATAAATTATTTAGAAAACCAAAGAATATAATTTGCCAAAATTGAAAAAACCAAAGATGCATGACCTCACCATTGTCAACACTCGGTCTCAATCGGGGCGAAAAATCGCCCTCGTGGGCCTTCGTTTGACCACCAGCCGTGGCGACGCTCTTGCGCGCGCGAGGCCCATTGGACGCCCTTCTTGATGATTTTGGTGCATGCGTGTGGGCATGTGTAGTGTATGGTATGGTTTGCGTGGGACTTCAGGTTCTCTCTCTCTTGGTGGAGGAAGGTAGGTCTACCTTTGGTGTTATGGCAGGAATTTGGGCCAAATTTTAAGGGATTATCAAAGGTAAGTGGAGTCGCCACCAATCATGTTTTTCTAAGATGTGATTAGTTACTTGTTTCTAGTTGATTTTATTACCAATCTTAGGCTAAGAAAAAGAGCATTTTTCCTAATCTAATGTGGATGGCAAAAAATCTTGATTCTTAGGTCCGAAAGTTTGGTTACGTGTGGGGAAAGTGTTAGGCATCTCACAACGCCTATCCAAAGACAGTCCTTTGTTTTGATAAAACCTTAATTTTTGGAGATTGGCAATAAAAACGTGATCTTGGAATTGGCTTTTGGGGCTTAGCACGCACGGGGGTTTTGAGGTTTGGCTTTTGAATGGGTGTGGTCCCAATCTATGCTTTCCTAAGACATTCGGGCAAACTACCAGATTTCCACAGCGAAAATTTGGCGACATGTCACCTTACTTTCGTGGCAGAAATTAGGCATCGCTTTGCCTTAGGTGACATGGGCTGTGACAATCACACCGAAAGGGGCGAGCAGGTATATATATACATACATCATGCATAATGCAAGCATGTAGAGCAAGAAAGTAAATACCTACATCCCTAGAGCATGGCCCAAAATATAAGTGCATGAAAATAAACAAGGGTCGCCATACTCTAGAGATGAGGACGAATGGTACATGGCATGATATACTTAATACAAACCATCTAAGAGAGAAAGGGAGGAGGAATGAAGGGGTTTAAAAGAGTAAATAACCAAAGGAAAAGGCTAAACTCCTATATCTACTGAATGCTGCCACTTAGCTTATCTCTACGTGCTCCAGTCTGCACCCTTTTTACTTGCGCTTGGGAGACTGTGCCCTAGCTCCAAGCATCCTCGCTCCATGTGTGTACATGCAAAGGCAAAGACAAGAAACCAGCAAATAAGCAATGGAAGGAAAAGACACAAAGAGCATATGAAAGAGGTGTAGCGAATTAACATGAAATTCTCAAAACTGTGAGAAATAAAATAAAGAAAACACACGCCAAAGACAAAAAATCACACACACAAGACAATATTTATGTGATTCGTCAATTTGCCTACAGCCATAGAATTGCATGGATTTCACTATTATCAGCGGAAAAAAAAAGTGTGGTAGTACAGTTTTTTTGTCTCTCAAAAACTACAACCAGAAACTCTAATCATGAAAACAATGTTTTCTACATCCTACGCACAGGATTCACAATGAGTGCTACGGCTTGGGCCTATCAACCCAAGCCTCCGCTCTATGGACTAAACCTCAGAAAATCTCCCATTAAAAAACCACGCAACATTATTTTGGGTCAGGTCATCATCCAGATTAAACATAACTAGGGTCCACAAAGCCCAACAAGAGGCATAAAACAGATAAGCATGATAGACATGGCAAGCAAAGAAACAAGCGAGAAAGCAAACAAACAAGAAAGCAAATAAAAGGTGGTGTCCACGAGGGACAAAAATGTATGTTTAGATCGAACGTCCATAACTTCATTATGTTGAGGCATAGACAACACATAGCAAGCAAGACTCATGCATGGACATGTAAGCAAGCGTGTAAAGATGCATAGAAAGCCAACGGGTGGCACAAACAAGCATGGCAAGCATATCATCGCATGGAGCGGAAAGGGGGAAAGGTACGCATAAAGCAACTGGCATCATGGTGATGCATCCTAAATGGTTACATCCAAGCAAGACCTTATGGGTGTCTGATGTAATCGCATTACCACAAACCCACTAAGGATGTCAAACGTGGCAAAGCCTAGAACTAGAGAGGCTAACACAAGCATAAAACATAGAAGCAAGCAAGCATAGACATGCAAAATGGGTGATCCAAACCCATTAATATGGGCCAAGATATATGGATGATGATCAAGACCATAAAGGGGTCAAGATTTAAATCCTACCAAATGGCCAAAACATAAGAAAATGCGATAAAAGGAACAAAAGGGCTACAATAGCACATGGTATGACAAACAAGATCTAGACCTAAGCGCATAAGCATGGCGTGAAGCACATAAGCACATAGATGATGGCATAAAGCATGTAGAGAACATCAATCTAAGCATGTAAACACACCGATCTACACATATAAGCATGGAAATAGGCATATGGGCATGTAAGTATACATCTAAGCATGTGGATGTAAGCATAAAAGCATGGGAGAACACAAATCCAAGCATACAAGCATGTGAAGGCATAGACATAGGCATAGGAGCATAGAACATGCATACAAACATGTAGATCTTTGCAAGACATAACCATAGTCATGATACAAGCATGTGAGCATGTAACCCTAATGTCAAACTAGAGCTAAAAGAGGCATAGAACGTAGGAAAACATGGCATAAAACGTAGGAAAACATGGCATAAAACCCTAGGCATGTAGATCTAAACATACAAGCATGTAAAGATGTAGATCTAAGCATGAAACATGGCATAAGGCATAAAAGCAAAGAGATTTAAGCTAGAAACACAAATAAAGCAAGAAACATGTTAAAGAAAGCAATAAATCATGTTATTCAAGCAAAAAGAGCAAGATAAATGCTAGTAAAAGATTTAGAAGGTTAGGGGTATGGATGGTAGCTAAAAAGCTTCATCCACACCCCTAAACCCCATATCCCAAGTGTAGAACCAAGGAAAAGAAGATCGGGTATAAGAACAATATCTTGGGTTTTTTGGTGAAGAGAGAAGAATCAACGAGCTTTGATGTGTTTTTTTGGGTGTTTTCTGGTGTTTGGAAGAGAGAAAAACGTGTAGAAAAATTAGGCAAAGAGAAAAATTCAGGAAAATGTGGTCTCTCCCAGGTCTAAGGGCTGCCTAGGGCTATTTATAGCCCCAACACGAACTTTGAGGCGGCGACCCTTCAAGGGCTACCAACCTCTAACTTCCTCTGATCGGGTCGAACTTGACACCCTTGAAAAAGTTTTGACTTGCTATTTTTGAAAAGGTATGGAACTTGAAAATCCAATAGTCGGATCAAAAGTTATGGCTCTTAGAAGTTAGTGGTGCATCGATCGGTGCGTCATCTCGATTTTTGTGATATCTTGACCATTCTAACTCTGATTTCGACTCATGAATAGTTGTTGGAATGAGAATCTGATAATCTTTGCAATGGCATTAGTTTCAACCCATTCTGACAGCCGGATCAAAATTAGGGTTTTTGGGCCCACTCGAGATTGACTTCGGATCAAACTTAGTTAAACTTGTTAAAAATATCTGAGAAGCTCGGGTTTGATGTAAAACCATGAAAAATGTTGTTTTCTAAGGGTTTTGACCTCATTTGACCTTTGGTCAAACTTAGGGTTAACTAGGGGCATTTTGGTTGTTTTGGCTGAAAAAGGTACTTCGGGTACTCTGGTGCCCGAACGGGTTGCGCCATGTCGTTCTGGATGTTCTCACGGCCCCATGGGGAGAAAATAATATTTTTGTATTTTTTGGGGTTGGCACGCAAATTGAGGGCAGACAAAATACGGTATCAACAACTGTGTGTGTGTGTGTGTTACTCCATTTCAATATTCAAACCGTTGCACAAAAACCATAACCATCAATAAATACAAGAAACACAAAATAAGATTACTGTATCTATGGGAAAAAATAAAAGACAAAATCATAAAATAGAGAAAATGAAAAAAAAAAAGAAAAAAAAAAAAAAGAAGAAGTTCCAACCATGGATGTAGTTTTCATTAAGAAGTTTGATCAATATTAATTACATTGCAAGTCAAGGGAAACTTTTGTAAATCTCTAAGTTATTGTAAGATATTTCAAAATCATAATTCTTCAACCAAAAAATTCTTTAAGATTTCCATGACCTACAAATTCATATCTTATGGTACAACTTAAGAGGTCCAAACTTAATTAAATAGATCTTTATGTCCAAAAAAGCGATTAATTGATTTGAAGAAAGGAACAAAAACCAATTTGCTGAAGCAACCCAACTAAAGTCCAACTTCCAATCCAACCAAATCTTAATCAAAATTAAAATCAAATCAAATCTTAAAAAAAAATGAGGAGAGAGAGACAGAGAGAGAGAGAGAGCGAGTGAGTGAGAGCTGAAACCTAATGACTTACATCAAGAGAGCTGAAAGTCTGAAACTTAATGACTTACATCAAGCAAAGTATTTAATTCTGAAGAGAAGAAAATTAGTTTTTTGGGGCTTTAATTTGTAAAGAGAAATCAAACTCCAGTTGATTACTAAAGTTGTAATAAATATGAGAAAATAGTCTAAAGTTAATGATTTTCATCAAGCAAAGTAAACATATACATATATGGCTGTTTATGGAAAGCAACACTAATACATATTATTGCATTATAGGTCTATCTGAGTACAAGGTTTCTACTAAATATGGCCATATTTCTTCTCTCCCTAAGAATATGAGCCAACATTTAGAAGTAACCCCAAATACTCATAAATTGTAAGTTACAATGAAAAAACACAATACAAAGATGGTATAAATTTTATTTATTAAACTACCATGGAAAAATAAAAATGAGTTGAAATACATTGCTGTAGAAAACTTACTACATAAGTCGTACTGTCCTAATAGCTAAAATCAATTATATATTTTTGGTTGCAATAAAATTCTATCTCCTAGTTCAATTCAAGAGCAGAGTACTAATGGTATAATCAAATTTGCTCACTATAGATGATCTTGCTATCACAATAAAGTGGCAAAAACATAACATGTATGGCACCAAAACATAACATGCATCCATTGTAAGAATAATTCAGCCATCCACACAAAAAGAGAAGCAAGTAAATATCAAAGATCACAATGATAAAATACATTCCTTTTTTATATATAGTATAAGATAACAAAATACATCAACCATTTTTTAACATAATAAAGTTGATCTAGGCTTTAATAAAATACATCAACTATTTTTCTAACATAACAAGGTTGATCTAACACAACAAAATACATCAATCCTCCCTTTTTCTAACATAACAAAGTTGATAAACTACTACCAAAATAAAGTCTATCCAAGACATCATTTACATATTTCAACAACCAAACTATTTACTTGATGCTTGTCTTGCAAGGATTCCCTCTTAAAGTTGTTCATAAAAAAGTTTTTGTGCTCTGGACATGCCACTTGTGTCCACGCTTATAATTCTCTCATCCTCTATCATACTTTTGATACGAAACTTTTCTCTTTCCATTCTAATTCTTTCCTCCTCCATTTGAATTATTTTCTCCTCAAATTGAATTCTATCCCTATCCCTTAACTCTTCCAATCGAATTCTTTCCTTATCTCTCAACTCTTCCAATTGAACCCTTTCTGCTTTGATGTGAAGACTCTTTTTCTTGTTCTTGTAAGTCCTCAATAACTTTCATTTTCTTTGCCAAATATTCTCCAACATCTTTCCTACTAGCCATTTTCTTTCGATTGGCCTTTTCGGCCTTCTTGCTTATTGGTCTCTTAAAGTTGGTAGTGTCATCAACTAAGGACACGTCATCCCCATCATCAATAGATATTGAATTTGGAGTTGGAGGTAGCACTACTCTTGAGTTTTCCTTAGGCATGCTCCATTTTGGTTGGTGCTTCAACACATGCCAACAATATTCAAATGGAAAGTCTTTTTTGACTCTGTTTCTATATATAGCCTTTGCATTTTCAATCTAAAAAAATTAAAAGAAATATAACATAATTAATATCTTCAAACTATTTGTGAATATCTATTTTGAAACTATTGCAATATAATTTATACCTTCTCTTGTTCGGTTGTACCACTATGAGGGGTTGCTTCAAGTGCAGCTATGAACCCACAAATCTACCTATCTCCCTATTAATCATTCCCCATCGACTTGTTAGGGAGACAACAGTACGTGTGGTGCCAGATGGATTGTGTTGGCAAAAGTATTGCCAAATTTTTTCACGGAATTTTTCTTGTTTCTGCTCATTACCATGCACAACATTAATACTAGTATTAAGTAATGCCGAAACAAGGATATTATCCTCCTCTACACTAAAGTTGGTACCCCATCTCAGTTTATTAGAGGTGGTGATCTCAACTTCAGGTGGAGAATTAGAAACAGAGGCAAGTTAACATCCAACAAAGGCAAGTTAACATCAATTTCTCCTTGAATGATACCAGTGTAAAACAGCAAGTATCCTTGTGAGTCCATAAGTTGATAATGTACAAAATGACACAGCCTACTTATTAAAGATACTCCTATAAGGCACCCAAATCACCAAGAGTATGAGATGATAAAAACAAGACAATCAACTGAAGTTCAATATAAAATGCAATAAGTACTATAAAATTAGAACTAATAAAAAGAGTAAATAATTAGAACTAGAGTAAATCAAGTGTGTGATAAAAGTCAATGAACTATAACAAGAACAAGAACAAGAACAAAAACATAATATAATGCACAGATTACAACTAGATTGAAATGATGAATTACAATACCATTTCAAAGCTCCATAAAAAGATTCAGACCAAAATCATAGAAAGATTGACAAATATAACTAACCTATTTTGGAGTTGAATCAGTTAGAAGCTTTGCTCCAATTAGTGATGAACTTGTGACAGCATACAAGACCCACAACCAAACGTCCAATCCCTAACCTAAACCAAAACCTAATAACTCGTTATTTATACTTATGGAGTTTTAGTTTGACCTAAATGGAAGCCTAATCCCCTCCCTTGAATCTTCAGTTTTAAGATGAGCAGATGGGTTTCAAGACTGGGTTTTTGGGTTCGGTCAAGGAGAGAAGAGTGGGTTCGGTCAGGGGAAGAAAATAAGCGGTTGAATTTGTGATTATGGGTTCAATCAGGGAGAGAAGATCTTGGGTTTGCGATTGTCGCTACAATCAGAGGAAGAAGAGAAGAGGTTGTGTTTGTGATGGTGGGTTCAGTCAAAGGGAGTAGGGAAGAGCAGATTAGGAGTGTGCGTGGGTCTGATTGGGCGGGTTAAAAGCCAATATTTTTATTCAATCTACCACTACTGAGTTGGGAAAATTCCAATCTACCATCGACCCACCAAAGTCTAAATCTGGTGGATTGGTTACAAATTTTGGCGGTTTTAACTCGGCATTAACAAATGTTATTTTTTTTATAAAAACAATTATCACAATCTACAATTTAATATTGCATAATCTCAAAATATAACTAATGCACACAAAAAATTAAAGATAGATTTCATTGAATAATCTCAATTCCAACACAATCCTAGGGTCAACAAAAGAGATATATCATCTCTAATAGACTTTGTCTCCACAAAAAAGGAAAAAGAAAAAGAAAAAACAATAGGTTCTACCTTACAACTGAGGAAAATTATGAACTAAATATCTCTTGACATGAATATTATCAAAGCTAGGTTTTGTGACAAAATAAATTATGATTTTTTATCAGATTATTTGATTTTATACATTAATAGATAAATTGTGAAAAATTTACTCCATAATCAATTATAATGTTTGTTGTGATTTAAAAGAAGGTTGAATTACATTTTGATATATCACAAATGATTGAGTAGAAATGTATTAAGAAATAATAATTTCAAAAAAAAAAAATTGTTTACATTTGTTTAATATTGACTATGTGCTAGTTGTCTAGTTCTAATTTTTATATATTATTTTAGTTTTAAAATTTACTATATTTCTTATTTTTGCCTGGTAATTATAAGTTTTGAGACTTTTGGATATTAAGTGATATCGTTCTGCACTTCCACCTAAGTACTTGTTATTATCAAAGCTAGGTTTTGTGACAAAATAAATTATGATTTTTAACGGATTATATGATTTTATACATTAATAGATAATTGTTTTTCAACTTAAATAAAAGAATATATATATATATATATATAATTGTTTTCTTTTTAAAAAAGAAAAGGGAAAAAAAAAAAACATAATTGCTATTTCTCTCTCTCTCTCTCTCTCTCTCTCTCTCCCAAAGCTCTCTGAAGTCTGAACTTCTCTAGCTTAAACCAAAGAAAGCTGTCTTCTCTGTGTCTCATATGAAGTCCTTCCTGACCCCAACGTTGTCAGCCTTCACTCCTCTCCTCCCCAAAACCGCTCATCTTGGCCTCCTTTCCTTGGCCTCAAAATCCTTTCCACGCAACCCCACAATTTTCCTTCCCCTAAATTTAAAACCCACCACCGTTTCTCCCACCTGTTCCATTCATTCAATCCAAAGTCGTGGCGTACACACGGAGCAACTGACTCCGCCGTCGCCTCCCGGAGAGATTCACGTCATCGTTGGCCCCATGTTCGCCGGAAAAACCACCACCCTTCTTCGCAGAATTCAATCTGAGAGCAGCAATGGCAGGTTTGGGAACCTTCACTAGTTTTAGTTACTTTCTTTGTGTGTGTGTGTGTGTGTGTTATATACATGGTTGAAATTTATGTGGGTTGTAGATAAAACTCTAGCTCGTTTTGGTGGGTGGTGTTGTTTAGTGTTAAAGATGACATCTTTCAGGTTCAGTACTGAATTGGGTAGTTTAACTATTTGAATGGAAATGTTCCCTTTTACATTTATGTATTAAAATTGAGCTTGAGCTTGTATTTGCGTGAGTTGTTTTTGAGATTGTTGCTTTTAATGGTGAACAGTGTAGTGTTGTTATTGTGCCAAATATGAGATGTCTTAGGTGTAGTAGTGTAATGGGTTGATTGGAGTTACGCTGCTTTTATATGCATTTTTATGTATGTTTTATGATTGAATTTTGCGGGTTGGTTGGTAGTATTTTTTTTGTGCCAAAGATGAGATGTTTAGATTCAGTGGTGAACAGGTGAATTAGGTAGTATGAATATTTGACTGTCTGAATGGAATGTTGCCATTCTTACATACATTTTTATGTATGTATTATAATTGAATTTGAGCTTGAATTCATGCAGTTTGTTGATAAAATGCTTCATTTATTTGGTGGGTAGTATTATTTTCTGTGCCAAATGTGAGATCCTAGGTTGAATAGTGAATTGGGTACTTTGAATATTTGGCAATTTGGATGGAATTTTCCATCACTATATACATACTTATGTATGTAATGTGATTTTTGTAAAGCTGCTCAAGGTTTGATGGAATTGACATGCATAATTGCATATATTATTTTTAGAATTGGGAAAGAGTAGATTTTGGCAATGTACTGGTTCAATTGATGGAATGTGATTATCACCAGCTTTCAGGTTGAGCCTTACAAGAGCTACCTCCAATTGAATAAAACATTAAAGGGTCTTTGTATTTCGGGAAGATTGAGGGAAGCTTTGGGACTGTTGTGCACTACTGGGGTCCGAGTGGAACCAAGAACCTATGCTCTTCTATTGCAGGAATGCATATTTAGAAAAGAGTATAAGAAGGGGAGAAGAATCCACGCACTAATGGTTGTTGTTGGATATGATCCCAATGAGTATTTGAAGACTAAATTGTTGATATTGTATGTGAAATCAGGGGATCTAGGAACTGCTCATGTTCTATTTGATAATTTGCGGGAGAAAAGCTTGGTTTCATGGAATGCAATGATTGCAGGGTATGTGCAAAAGGGGCTTGAAGAAGTGGGGTTAAATCTTTATTACAAGATGAGACAGACTGGTTTTATTCCAGACCAGTATACCTTTGCATCAGTGTTCAGAGCTTGTGCCACTTTAGCAACACTCGAGCATGGGAAACAGGCCCATGGTGTCATGATCAAGTGTCAAATTAGGGAAAATGTGGTAGTCAATAGTGCCCTTATGGACATGTACTTTAAATGCAGTAGTTTATCTGATGGGCATCGGGTATTTGACAAGTCTTTAAATAGGAATGTTGTTATGTGGACTGCTTTAATCTCTGGCTATGGTCAGCATGGCAAAGTTGTAGAGGTTTTGGAATCTTTTCATAGGATGAAAACTGAAGGTTTCAAACCAAATTATGTTACTTTTCTTTCAGTTCTTTCTGCTTGCAGCCATGGAGGTTTGCTTGATGAGGGTTGGGCATATTTCTCATCTATGAACAAAGATTATGGAATTCAGCCAAGAGGGCAGCATTATGCAGCTATAGTTGATCTTTTAGGGCGTGCTGGCCGGTTACAAGAGGCGTATGAGTTTGTTCTGAACTCACCTTGTAAGGAGCACTCAGTGATATGGGGTGCTTTGCTTGGGGCTTGTAGGCTTCATGGAGACATGAACTTGGTAAAGCTTGCAGCAAAGAAATTTTTTGAATTGGAACCCGAAAATCCTGGAAAATATGTGGTCTTGTCTAATGCTTATGCCACCTCTGGGTTTTGGGAAAATGCTGCAGAGGTCAGGGCTGTGATGCGGGAATCAGGGATCATAAAGGAGCCTGGTTATAGCAGAATAGAGGTTCAAAATGGGTCCCAATTCTTCTTCAAGGGTGATAAACAATCTAAGGAGCTATATGAGTTGATTAGAGAAATGACTTGTATTTTAAGGGATGCAGGATATGTTCCTGATCTAAGTGACACCTAACTCATGTCATGGAAAATGACTCATTTCCTGTGAATATGTCTCTGTTGCGAAGCAGGGCTATTTGAGCTTGGTGCTTTCTTAAATTTTGTAGAATCTGGAAGGTCCACTTATGGGTGAGGCTCAATAGATATCAGTTACACATCAAATATTATCTAATTAGGCATCTGGATCATTTTAGTTATTTCATTCTTCAAGAATTTAAACATATTTTTATCTGTACCAAAGAAAATTGTTTAGTTTCAGTTTATTAATTCTGGTGACAGCAGCGATAGAGCCATTCCATCTGTCCAAGCATATAGGTCGACCTGTTCAGTGTCCTGACTCCTGCTAATGCCAAAAATTGCATTTCGAATAATGCATATTGATGCTTGCATATGTATCTATGTGTTCAGTCTGTTTAGGTTTTTTGATGATGTGTAAAGGTCAAAATTTGTTGAATTCACAGGCAATCTAGATCAATGACAAGTGTATGAAAATTACTTGTATGATATGATATACGAGAAGACAACCCAAAATTTCAGGATTAAGGCTTGGCTGGTGTTGTTGTATGATATGATATATAATCGATGATAAATGTGTAAAATCTTGCATGATACTATGTGATATATGAGAATCCAACCCCAAAAATTTTGGGATTACGGCTTGGTTGTTGTTATTTAGTGTGATATATGAGAAATGCAGCTGTTTATTCCTGGCATTTCTCACTCCTCTGCTTTCCTTAAGTTCCCAAACTAGATATAAATCATATAAAAAAAACCTCAAAATTGAAACAGAAGCTTATCAAATTGTGTCATTTATGCAAGATATGTAATCACTTCTCCCCACCGCTTTTTCAACCTTTCCTCCTCAGTTCTCATCCTTCTAGAAATTACATGGCCCCCTCCCTTAATCCACTTTGTCCGTATACACATCTAAAGTCAATTTTTGCAAGATCCTTATCACTCTAAACCCATTATTTTTCTTAAGCTATTTTGGATGTCATATAACTTGTAATTCTCAATTTCATTTCTTTCCATTTATTAGAAGTAATTGATATCAAATTTCATTTTATTGGCATAATAACCTTCTCTTGTGCCTAATAAAGTCTGTAAAACATATTATGTCTAAGTTTCTTATTTGCCTCTAAATCTTGGTCTATTCTAATGTGCTGCAACATTTAAGTTGAAAATATTATGTCAGGACCCAAACCCTAAACTTAAGATCCCTTTCCTCTCCCATTATTTTCTTGAAGACCCTTGGATCCTATATAGATATTGGAATTCTAGTTTTGGAGTATTAGAAAGAGATCAGTGTTCTATTTGGATTTCTTCCATTTGTTATCTAAAGCTTTTGATTTTAATCAATTTAACTATGGGAGCTTGTAACTTCTTACCACCACAGTTGATATTGCTCATTCAAGAGATACTTCAGCTATGTGAAGCATCTCGCTGCACCGGTATTTGAACTGCAAAAACACCAAAACTTCTGTTGGAAAAAAATTTCCATGCTTTATGCAAATACAAGGCAGCAAATATTCAAATACTTGATTTACTGAACAATGTTTAAATGTTTTTGGAATTAGTCTTATGATGCTTTGTTTCTTTTTTACATCTCTGTTATGCAGAAGTGTGGCAATAATAAAATCAAATAAGGATACAAGATATGGATTGGATTCAATTGTGACACATGATGGGGCGAAATTGCCATGCTTGGCCTTACCTGATTTGTCATCATTCAGACAAAAGTTTGGTCTTGATGCATATGATCAGGTATTTCAATGACACAATTTGTGATACATGTATTACGAACAATTATCCTTTCTTGTGTAAAAATACAGAACTGTTTTCTTGTGCGTGTGTGTGTGTGTGTGTGTGTGTGTGTGTGTGTGTGTG
>NW_027069900.1:526700-578768 GCF_002906115.3 Quercus suber | reverse complement strand
GTTCTATTTGATAATTTGCGGGAGAAAAGCTTGGTTTCATGGAATGCAATGATTGCAGGGTATGTGCAAAAGGGGCTTGAAGAAGTGGGGTTAAATCTTTATTACAAGATGAGACAGACTGGTTTTATTCCAGACCAGTATACCTTTGCATCAGTGTTCAGAGCTTGTGCCACTTTAGCAACACTCGAGCATGGGAAACAGGCCCATGGTGTCATGATCAAGTGTCAAATTAGGGAAAATGTGGTAGTCAATAGTGCCCTTATGGACATGTACTTTAAATGCAGTAGTTTATCTGATGGGCATCGGGTATTTGACAAGTCTTTAAATAGGAATGTTGTTATGTGGACTGCTTTAATCTCTGGCTATGGTCAGCATGGCAAAGTTGTAGAGGTTTTGGAATCTTTTCATAGGATGAAAACTGAAGGTTTCAAACCAAATTATGTTACTTTTCTTTCAGTTCTTTCTGCTTGCAGCCATGGAGGTTTGCTTGATGAGGGTTGGGCATATTTCTCATCTATGAACAAAGATTATGGAATTCAGCCAAGAGGGCAGCATTATGCAGCTATAGTTGATCTTTTAGGGCGTGCTGGCCGGTTACAAGAGGCGTATGAGTTTGTTCTGAACTCACCTTGTAAGGAGCACTCAGTGATATGGGGTGCTTTGCTTGGGGCTTGTAGGCTTCATGGAGACATGAACTTGGTAAAGCTTGCAGCAAAGAAATTTTTTGAATTGGAACCCGAAAATCCTGGAAAATATGTGGTCTTGTCTAATGCTTATGCCACCTCTGGGTTTTGGGAAAATGCTGCAGAGGTCAGGGCTGTGATGCGGGAATCAGGGATCATAAAGGAGCCTGGTTATAGCAGAATAGAGGTTCAAAATGGGTCCCAATTCTTCTTCAAGGGTGATAAACAATCTAAGGAGCTATATGAGTTGATTAGAGAAATGACTTGTATTTTAAGGGATGCAGGATATGTTCCTGATCTAAGTGACACCTAACTCATGTCATGGAAAATGACTCATTTCCTGTGAATATGTCTCTGTTGCGAAGCAGGGCTATTTGAGCTTGGTGCTTTCTTAAATTTTGTAGAATCTGGAAGGTCCACTTATGGGTGAGGCTCAATAGATATCAGTTACACATCAAATATTATCTAATTAGGCATCTGGATCATTTTAGTTATTTCATTCTTCAAGAATTTAAACATATTTTTATCTGTACCAAAGAAAATTGTTTAGTTTCAGTTTATTAATTCTGGTGACAGCAGCGATAGAGCCATTCCATCTGTCCAAGCATATAGGTCGACCTGTTCAGTGTCCTGACTCCTGCTAATGCCAAAAATTGCATTTCGAATAATGCATATTGATGCTTGCATATGTATCTATGTGTTCAGTCTGTTTAGGTTTTTTGATGATGTGTAAAGGTCAAAATTTGTTGAATTCACAGGCAATCTAGATCAATGACAAGTGTATGAAAATTACTTGTATGATATGATATACGAGAAGACAACCCAAAATTTCAGGATTAAGGCTTGGCTGGTGTTGTTGTATGATATGATATATAATCGATGATAAATGTGTAAAATCTTGCATGATACTATGTGATATATGAGAATCCAACCCCAAAAATTTTGGGATTACGGCTTGGTTGTTGTTATTTAGTGTGATATATGAGAAATGCAGCTGTTTATTCCTGGCATTTCTCACTCCTCTGCTTTCCTTAAGTTCCCAAACTAGATATAAATCATATAAAAAAAACCTCAAAATTGAAACAGAAGCTTATCAAATTGTGTCATTTATGCAAGATATGTAATCACTTCTCCCCACCGCTTTTTCAACCTTTCCTCCTCAGTTCTCATCCTTCTAGAAATTACATGGCCCCCTCCCTTAATCCACTTTGTCCGTATACACATCTAAAGTCAATTTTTGCAAGATCCTTATCACTCTAAACCCATTATTTTTCTTAAGCTATTTTGGATGTCATATAACTTGTAATTCTCAATTTCATTTCTTTCCATTTATTAGAAGTAATTGATATCAAATTTCATTTTATTGGCATAATAACCTTCTCTTGTGCCTAATAAAGTCTGTAAAACATATTATGTCTAAGTTTCTTATTTGCCTCTAAATCTTGGTCTATTCTAATGTGCTGCAACATTTAAGTTGAAAATATTATGTCAGGACCCAAACCCTAAACTTAAGATCCCTTTCCTCTCCCATTATTTTCTTGAAGACCCTTGGATCCTATATAGATATTGGAATTCTAGTTTTGGAGTATTAGAAAGAGATCAGTGTTCTATTTGGATTTCTTCCATTTGTTATCTAAAGCTTTTGATTTTAATCAATTTAACTATGGGAAGCCCCCCTCTCTTTTTTTTAACCCTAGTAATGTATGGCATCAGTAAATAGCTCTGGACATTCACTGCTGATGGATGATGAATATCCTGTAAGGTCTAAGTTGTGCCGTGTCAAATGCTAGCAAGAGAACCATGTTACAAAATTTAGTGAAATAAATAAATATTTAATATCAATCACAATACCTTTAATAACTTTGCATAAGTCTTGCAGAGCTATCATTTAAAACTGATACTGCATCTTCTTAATCCATGCTGGCCAGTCTTTTAAAGCTGGGTTATTAACTTTTGATGTATCAACACACTGGCCAATCATGGAAGATTCCTCTTGCATGAACAATTGAACAATAAGCTGATCAATTTGAGTGTTACCTAATGTGCTGCATCAACACACTTTATTCTTAGTCAAAATAATTAGTCCTCCGCATTTAACGCAGGCATAGGGTCTGTATTATCAAGTAGTATTGCAAGCTCAACATCAGTATCCCTCATGTCCACCATGGCTACCTGTGTTCTCTCTGCTAAAACATTTTCACTCGCTGAGCTTGAGAAGGCAACAGATAAGTTCAGTTCAAAGAGGATTTTGGGTGAAGGAGGATTTGGACGTGTTTACTGTGGGATTATGGAAGATGAAACTGAAGTTGCAGTTAAATTGCTTACAAGGGATAATCAAAATGGGGACCGTGAATTTATTGCAGAAGTTGAGATGCTAAGTCGATTGCATCACCGTAATCTTGTGAAACTGATTGGTATATGCATTGAAGGGCGGACACGGTGCTTGGTGTATGAGCTTGTTCGCAATGGCAGTGTTGAGTCCCATTTACATGGTATATTTTCTGCATTGCCTTTTATTTTGTTTTGTTTGTAATTATTTAATGGAATATAAGTTGCAAACTTCCCCTGTATTGGTGTTTTAGGTGTTGACAAGAACAAGGGCCCTCTAGACTGGGATGCACGGATGAAGATTGCCCTTGGAGCAGCACGAGGATTGGCCTATCTTCATGAAGATTCTAATCCTCGTGTAATACACCGTGATTTCAAGGCTAGTAATATATTACTAGAAGATGACTTCACCCCCAAGGTTTCAGATTTTGGGTTGGCCAGGGAAGCAACCGAAGGAAGTTGTCATATTTCTACTCGGGTCATGGGAACTTTTGGGTAATCATTCTATTTTAAAGTCATAGTCTTACAATTCTATAAATTCAAGTAGGTTCTTGATTGGACATGCTCTCTCTCTCTCTCTCTCTCTCTCTCTCTGCGACATACTTTGGATTAAGAAGTATTCATTTGTATATATACTACCATATTTCCAGTCAGCAATTCCAAATATTGAAGTACTTTGAATATAATGGGTTTTGCAGTTATGTTGCCCCAGAATATGCAATGACAGGGCATCTACTTGTCAAGAGTGATGTCTACAGTTATGGGGTTGTGCTCCTTGAGCTTCTCACTGGAAGAAAACCTGTGGACATGTGCCAACCTCCTGGACAGGAGAATCTGGTAACTTGGGCACGGCCACTACTGACCAGTAGAGAAGGTTTGGAGCAGTTGGTTGATCCTTCTTTGTCTGGAAGTTATGACTTCGATGACATGGCTAAGGTAGCAGCCATTGCTTCCATGTGTGTTCACCCAGAGGTGACTCACAGACCTTTTATGGGTGAAGTTGTGCAAGCTCTGAAACTAATATACAATGACACAGATGAGACTTGTGGAGATTGCTGTAGTAGAAAGGAGTCTTCTGCTCAAGAATCTGACTTTAAAGGAGACTTTGCCCCTTCTGATAGCAGTTGGTGGAATGCAGGTGGGATCACCCCTCGGTTAACTTATGGGCATGCCTCTTCCTTCATCACAATGGAGAACAGTTCTGGTCCACTTGAAGAGATGGAAAACAGACCGTTCTCAGCTTCAAGTTTGTTTGGGGATGAGATGTCTTTACCAATTAGGCATGGGAACAGATCAGGTCCCTTGAGAACAGTCCGAAGCAAGGCGGCCTTGTATAGATTTACTGGAAGTAGGAGTGAGCATGGGGGACTCCTTCCAAGGCGTGCTTGGAATGATGGGTATTGGGTATAAAAGATTTATTTCTAGTGTTTCCAATTGTACAGTTCCAAAGAATCAGAGCTTTTATTGAGAGGATGATTGTAGTTTAGGTATCTGGGATTTATGTGGTTACCGAGTTTGGAGAGAGAGATTGATTGACTTCTAATTTTGGAAATCTTTCATTCGTTAACAAATACAAGTTGGAGATACAAGTTGAACACTCCCTGTATCATATATGTTATAATATATTTTTGTGGTTCAATCTTCTATTGAATCTTTTGCCATTTACCTCCCTTTGTTAAGCTGGAAATGATATCTCCACTGGCAGTTAATGCTTTTCAAGTAAAATTTTTTACTGAGATCATGTTTCTGCGTTTATCTACTTCAGATTTTTCCAAATTTGAAGATCTGTTTTTCATTGAGACTGAAGTGGAGCATATTTGAAAATGTTTAAGGGAGGATATTTGTTTGTGTTATGCTCGTATTATCTTGAAATTTTCAAGTTGTCTTGATTAGTTAATTGTCTAATACATAAAGTGTTCAAATATTGTCTTTTTTTGCTCTACTTTGTGCTCTACCAATCAAAATTTACCACTGACTTTTACCTGCAGTAGTCACAACACTACCAATGCCAATCACTGCCATACTGCTGCGCCACAAACCTCTTCACCAGCCCCACAACCTTAAAATGACCCGCCCAAGTCATTTTTCAAATTTATATCTTGAGCTAAAATGTTGTTGAAAGAAATGGGTTTTGTTTTAATTTGAGAATGTCTGAATGAGTTAGGACTTGGATAAACTTATATTTTTTTGTTAAATCTCCCGATCATGTACCTGTACTATACTGATATTAGTGTTTATGCCCAAAATACCACAGCAAGCTCTACTAGAGAGGCCAAACTAGATCTAGATCTAGATCTCTCCCTCCCTCTCTCTCTCTCTCTCTCTCTCTCTCCTAGTTTATCTTTGTTTAATTCACTTGGATTTGTTCGTTCCAATTCCATCATAGCTTAGGGAATTTTTAAATAAAAAAAACGATTTCTTAAAATGACTGGTGTTACTTTTTCAAGGTTGTGGGGTGGTGACCAAGTTTGTGGCAGAAGCGTTGTTGGTGCCGTTACTGGTGCTGGTGGAGGTCAGTGGTGGTACTGGGAAGTGTGGAATTTTTATTTTTATTTTAGGTAAGTGAAATATGATAAAGGCATTAAACAAGGAATAATTTAAATAGGTGAACAAAGGGCATGTTTTAATTGGTGGAATATAAAGTAATGTAAAGAAAGGAAGATAGAAGATTTGGATTCATAAATATGACTATATTCAAGGACGGAACTAGGATTCAAACTTAGGGGGGTCGAATTTCTTTGTTCAAAGATTTTTAAAAATTGAAATATCAATATTAGAGGTTGTCAACAATGCATTATTAGTATTAATTTTTTAATTATTTGTATTTTTTATTTTGAAAAAAAAAATCACAAATGACAATTTATAATCAAGAGTTTTGTAAATTGTGATTTACATGTTTTTTATTGGCTTTAATTCCATATCAAATTTAATTGTAATTATGTTCAATCATTTCCCTGCATTTTTGTGAGTTTTAATGTAAGGGTTATGTGTAAGAGTTTAGTGAAGATTTTGTGAAAATGAAGATTTCACGACTAGCTCGCGAGTGCCAACTCGTGAAACAAGCCACGCGAGAAGCACATGCTGGAATTTGAAGAGTCTTTGATAGGCTGGATTTCACGAGTCATTTGCAACTCAAGCGTGAGTGAAATATTTAAACATTGTAGCGTACCAGTAATGAAAATCAAAATCAAGTAGTTCAAATATCAAAATCACGTAATTCAATATTCAAATATTGTAATTTCATTTCTTTATTAATGAAAATGATGGGGATGTTACTTTGATCAAGAAAGAAGAAAATAGCAATTAGAGGAAAGCTGATCAAGACAAGTCGACGAAATTGTACCGTTCCATGAGCAATAAGGCTTGTAAGTCTTAACCCAATGTAGCAGTAAGTCAATAACAAAGAAAAAGTCTTTTGCCAAGAAACTTGAGAGGTTAGCTGGCCACAAAATATTTTGTCGTATTAAAATATCAATACTAGAGGTTGACAACAATGCATTATTAGCATTAATTTTTTAATTTTTTGTATTTTTTATTTTTTTTTTAAAAATCACAAATGACAATTTATAATCAAAAGTTTTGTAAGTCAATTGACACGTCCTAATACTCTCAAGGTCTGACCAAGATTAGTCCGATTCTTTATTCTATCGATATTATAAATTTTAAAAAAATATATATATCTACTCTTTTCACATACTTCTATAACTAATAACTTCATAATGCTATATGTATAGTTAAAAGATTCTTAAAAAAAAATACAAAAAACTATAGTTAAAAGTTCAAATCTATGTCAAGTATTATATTAATAAAACAACCAAAATAATGGTTAATAATATCATGCATTAATATTCAGTGTAAAAAAGGGTAAGACAATTATTGGTGTCTTGGTGAGGTTGAGAATTTTTCCTTTGAAAAATTGCAAGTTTGAAAAAATAGTAAAGAAAAAATATTAAAAGAGATCTATTAAACAATCACATGATAATGGACAATAACTTTGAGTCTTTAACTAAGTAAATAATAAAGTTTTTCCCATCATTACATTAATTTAGTTAAGTCACAAATGCATGCCAAGTGTGTCCCAAAGTTAACTAATCTCACACATGCATGCCAAGTGTGTCCCAAAGTTAATAAAACATTAAAAATAAAAATAAAATTCTACCCTTCAAAAAATAGATAATGTTTTCCACTTATGAGTTAAAGACACCAACTAATCCAAGTTGTTGTTGATTAACTAGTGTGTGGATGAAGCGATCAACAATATAAGAGTTGTCTTTGTGTTTATGAGGTGGAATAATTTGAGAGAGGCATAGAGATCTCAAATGAGATGGAGAAATTAGGTAAAAGTTATTGGGTTTTTGTGATTTGTTTTGCTAGGATTTGTAATTGATTTGTTGTTATTATTTTTGCTTAGACCATATTTATGATTTGTCCAAAGATTTTTCTTATTATCTGAGTATGTGCTTTTTAAAAAAAAAAAAAGATTTCTCTTGTTATCTATTTTTGAGATTTATGGGCCATCTTGTCAATTTTTTGGAAGAGGGGGGCTAATTATATAAATTTTAGAGCTTAAAGTAAATTTTTTATGTAAATATATATACTATAAGATTTTTTCTTAAAGGCTGGGGGTGCATGGCCCCCCTCAGCTCTAAGGCAGTTCCATCCCTGACTATATTTACCGTATCGTCACCTAAACCGGTACAAAAATAGGACTGAAACATATTGCTTTGGATACCAAATGTACATACTGATACCTAGATTGGTACAAAAATAGGGCTAAAACATATTGCTTTGGATACTACAATCTACTGGATCGTTTCAGCCATTTTTTGAATTTTGGCTAGTAATTCAAAACCAAGTTAGTACAAAACTAAGGGTGATAACACAAGTGTCATGTGTTCTATTTTGTATCCTGGTCCTCAGTGTTCTCGGCTTGGCCATGTACTTGCTGACATCCAAGCGCTACTTGCCTATCTCCATTGGTTCTCAGTCTATAGTATTTGCCACGATGCCAATTCTGTGGCTCATGCTTTAGCCCATTATGTTAAACATATTTCTTCTTATGTTTTTTGAATAGAGGACTCTCCTCCCTCTCTGTTATGGAGACTTTGTATTTCAATTTGGCTTATTTACGGTCATAAATGATAATTTGGTTCGGTTTCAGGAAAAAAAAAAACAATTCAGTACAAAACTGAGATTGCCAAATGTGGAGAGTAAACTTTTTCTTCTTGCACAGCACCAGCAACTCATAAACCCATTTATTTTCTTTCTTTTTTTTTATTGTATTTGTCTTTTCCTCTTCTCTCAGTTTCTCCGCCTGACCCCAAGTGAAGTTTACTCTTTTTACCCTTCTCCTAGTCCTATACCTAACATTACTCCCCCAATTTTTATCTCACCATCTATACATCCACATGGCCGCGGACTTGACAAATTGAAATGACAATGGGCTGACAACTGATGACAAATGGGCTTCAAAATGTAGTTGTATAAGATGGGCCAAAATGGCCCTTTACCATCAATTTTCGAAATATTTGGCAAAAAAACACTGTTTCGAAAATAAACAGGAATCTACCACTTTTTCAAGTACTCGAGTTTGGTGAACTCGAGTACCCTATTTTATAGTTCCACCGTGGCTGCTGAGCTGGAAATAAAAAAAAAAAAAAAAAAAAGAATCAACGTGGAAGGGAGGAGGTGGGCAAATTAACAAATTCTCATCTAAGCTCCTCTCTCTCCCTTATTTTCTGTCCATATCGAGGGAGACTCCAAAATCACCCCTAATGGTGGGCCCAAGGAGAAAACTCCTGAGCTACCATTGAAATTTCTATTATTTTCTCCCTCAACCAAACACCTTCTTGTATTATTTTCTCGTCACTTTTCTTTCCCTCATTTTCCATCCCCCAATTTTTGCCCCAACCAAGCGCACTCTAGACTACGTCAATTAAACTATCACCCTATGAGAGAAAGGCACCAAAATTTTAGTGAGATAGTTAATTTTATTTATTAAAAAAAAATTATAGATAGATGGTTTGTTCTATTTCTCACCAACAATAAAGTTCTCAATTATTTAGGTTAATAAAAATATCTAATTGAAATTCTAACATGTTCTAGAAAAATTGTTGTGTCAAATCATCATTGATGATTAGATTTTCATAACAATTTAAGGCTTCAATTTTTTTCTTTTTTGTAAACAAATCTCATAGACAGTAGATTATCAATTTTAATCATCCATGATATCATGATATTGGAAAATGTTTGTTGTCCAAGTCAAGTCAAGTCAAAAAATAGCTGGAGAGTGTGAAAGGAAGGATTTGAAACTTTGAATCTAAGTATCGAACAGCCTCATCCCCAATAAATCAAAGGAGTGTGAAAAGGAAATATTTTAGAAATGTCATCCTTCAAACAAACAAGAAAAGGAGGTTCCTTTTCCAAAAAGTGAATTGTGCCCTTTGAAATTCTAGACAATTTAGTTATTTTTAGGTTCCACTAGTTTTTTTGTCATTATTAGAAGACCATTAATTGTTGGCTCATTCCTTTGCATAGTAAAAATATTAGAATCACAATTTTTCCACAATTGTAATATCACAAACTATGTGCGGTAGATATATATATATTGTAGGGATGAAAGGCCTAGATATAGGTATTGGGTCATGAATCGTGCCCGAGGACATCAAATAGCTCGAGGACAGATAAATACTAACGAAGGCATACCAGTTAATAGGTCGTGGAAGAAGTATGGTCATAAGGAGTTGGGAGCATTGTTCGAGGAGAAGTATCTTCTCGGCTAAACAGAGTAGAGGTCAAAGGTCCGACACTTCATCAAGGACAAGGCAACAAGCAATCGTGCTGGTAACATTTTAGAAATGTCATCTTTCAAACACTCCCCAATAAATCAAAGAAGTGTCAAAATGAAACATTTTAGAAATGTCATCTTTCAAAAAAAACAAAAAAAGGGGGTTCCTTTTCCAAAAAGTGTATTGTGCCCTTTGAAATTCAAGACAGTTTAGTTATTTTTGGGTTCCACTAGTTCTTTTGTCATTAATAGAAGACCATTAGTTGTTGGCTCATTCCTTTGCATAGTAAAAATATTAGAATTGCAATTTTTCCAAAATTGTAATATCGCAAACTATGTGTGGTAGATAATATATATATATATATGTATGTATGTATGTATGTATGTATGAATGTATATTGTAGGGATGAAGGGCCCAGATATAGGTATTAGGTCATGGGTCATGCCCAAGGACATCAAATAGCCCGAGAACATGTAAATACTAACGAAGGTGTACCGGTTAATAGGTCGTGGAAGAAGTATGGTCATAAGGAGTTGGGAGCATTGTCCGAGAAGAAGTATCTCCTCGGCTAAACAGAGTAGAGGTCAAAGGTCCAACCATTCATCAAGGACAAGGCAACAAGCAATCCTACTGGTAACATTTTAGAAATGTCATCTTTCAAACACTCCCCAATAAATCAAAGGAGTGTGAAAATGAAACATTTTAGAAATGTCATCTTTCAAACAAACAAGAAAAGGGGGTTCCTTTTCCAAAAAGTGTATTGTGCCCTTTGAAATTCAAGACGGCTTAGTTATTTTTGGGTTCCACTAGTTCTTTTGTCATTAATAGAAGACCATTAGTTGTTGGCTCATTCCTTTGCATAGTAAAAATATTAGAATCACAATTTTTCCACAATTCTTATATCGCAAACTGTGTGTGGTAGATAATATATATATATATATATTGTAGGGATGAAGGGCCCAAATATAGGTATTGGGCCGTGGGTCGTGCCCAAGGACATCAGATAGCCCGAGGACAGGTAAATACTAACGAAGGTGTACCGGTTAATGGGCCATGGAAGAAGTATGATCATAAGGAGTTGGGAGCATTGTCTAAGGAGAAGTATCTCCTCAGCTAAACAGAGTAGAGGTCAAAGGTCCAACCCTTCATCAAGGACAAGGTAACAAACAATCGTGCTGGTAAGTATAAACCTCAGATAAGGATAAAACAAAAGAGAGTTAGGAAATATTTAAGAAGAAAGCTGCTACCATCGCATTAAATGCTCTGCATCTAATCCCCTAGCCGCATTAATGTGGATGTGATACTTAAACAGTAATCTTCAGCCTTATAGCTACCCCCAAAGACTTCAGGAAAGTGCTGATGGGACAAGTATCAATGCCAGCAATCTGATCTACACATGGAGGACTAAGATGAAAGAAGGAAGGAGAATATAAAGGAGAAAACCCCCCATTACAAAGGGATCATGAGAAAATTTAAAGAAAAATCACTGTACACTCAAGAACTCTTAGAGAAATATATAAGAACAAATCATCCTTGGACTTGACCGAGGAGAGCTTTTCTTGCATAAATTGATTGTTGTATTCTTTCCAACCTTAACTAACCTATTGTGACTACTATCCACTTATCTCATTGAAAGTTCATCTTTAAGCCCACTCTCTAACAAATTTATTGTTTTGGGCTCTTTAGGCCATTGGCCTTTCATTTGGGCTTTAGAAACAAGTCGTGCCCTTACAACTATATCATCAAAATTTTCTTCTATTTCATTGAACATCTCCTAGTACTTATCTAAATACGTCTTCAGAGTCTCTCCCTCTCGCATAGCCATAGACAGCAAGAAATACGAGGGACGAGGAACCTTACTACAAGTAATGAATCGGGCCCCAAAGGCTCTAGTAAGCTCCAGAAAAGAGTTAATTAATCCTTCCTCCAATCCGCAGACCATCTCATCGCCACTGGTCCCAAGCTAGATGGGAATACCTTACACATTAAGGTTTCATTCTTTGAGTGGACAGTCATTCTCTGGTTGAAATGGCTAACATGCTCCACCGGGTCTATCCTACCATTATACATGGTAAATGTTGGTTAAGTAAACCACCAAGGAAGTTTTCCCCCTCCAATCCTCCGTGTGAATGGTGACTTGGAGATTTGGTGCAAGGCCCTACTCATAGCATCATTTCCCAAGCCCCTGCGGGATTGGCTTCTGCTCCTCTGCCTATGATGGCGGTCTTCATCACAAGAGAAAGACTCACTAGGAGTCCTTGAACTGGGCTTGTAGCTACCATCATCATCATTATCAGAATGAGATTCCGAGCTTGAAGGAGTCCCTCTCCTTTGCTTACGGCGTAACTTCCTTCATAAATGATCTATCTCCAGCTGCATATTCCTAGTGCTTTCTCCATGGGACACATGGCTCCCACTTCTAGAATGACTCCTACTTGTATAAGTGGTGTGCACACTAACTTCACGGTCCCTCCTTCATTCAAGATTAAGAAATTGATCTTGACGTTGAGATCCTACAGATTCCTCACGCTTTGGTCTGGATCCTACCATGATTGAATGAGCTCAAGAATGTTCAACTTCTCACAAATGGCACCAATTGTAAGGACACAATTTGCTCCTAAATCCCAAATGAAGGGTCAATGGGCCAAAGAGCCCAAAACAATAAATTTGTTAGAGAGTGGGCTTAAGGATGAACTTTCAATGAGATAAGTGGATAGTAGTTACAATAGGTTAGTTATGGTTGGAAAGAATACAACAAACAGTTTAAGCAAGAAAAGCTCTCCTCGATCAAGTCCGAGGATGATTTGTTCTTATATATTTCTCTCAGACTTATACAAATTTATTGTTCTTGAGTGTATAGTGATTTTTCCTTAGTTTTTCTCATTATGCCTTTGTAATGAGGTTTTTCTCCTTTATATTCTCCTTCCTTCTTTCATCTCAACCCTCCACGTGTAGATCAGATTACTGGCTTTGATACTTATCCCATCAGCACCTTCTTAAAGTTTTTAAGAGTAGCTGTAAGGCTGAAAATTATTGTTCAGGTATCACCTCCGCATTAATACAGCCAGGGGATTAGATGCAAAGCATTTAATGTGATGGTAGCAGTTTTCTTCTTAGATATTTCCCAACTCTCTTTTGTTTTATCCCTATTTGAGGTTTATCCTTACCAGCATGATTGCTTGTTGCCTTGTTCTTGATGAAGGGTCGAACCTTTAACCTCTACTGTATTTAACCGAGGAGATACCTCTCCTCGAACAACGCTCCCAACTCCTTATGACCTTACTTCTTCCACAGCCCATTAACCGGTACTCCTTCGTTAGTATTTACCTGTCCTCGGGCTATCTAATGTCCTCAGGCACGGCCCAGGGCCCAATACCTATATATGGGCCTTTCATTCCTACAATAGCCCTTCAATATTTCACTCTTTTGCTCCTCGAAAAAAAGGGGATTTTGATTTTTGGCAATCATCCTTCCCACTCTTATGTCACTTCTTTCTATGCAAGTATCTTTTCAACTGCAAAGGGGCATGCTCCTGACGCTTCGGCATCAAGACGCTTCAGCATTTACTTCATACGGCGCCCTATCCCCCATGTTCTACGGTGTGATGGAGATCCTACGATGGAGAAATTTTATAGGGATTTAGGTGGGAACTCTCCCACTTACTTTTCCCATTCCTATATATATTGCTCGAAGATTTTGGCTGTTCCACTTTTTGCATCTTCAACTCTTAAAAACCAGTCCGAGGAGCCCTTCCACATTTCCGTAAGTTACCTTTAATATTTGTTCTTAATTTTAGGATCTCTTCTTCCTCAGCCTCTTTAATTTACACCACGTCTTCCTAACACCTTCATATACCTTTCAAATTGGTAGATTTGCTAGCTTAATAGATACCCTAGAAGGTATAGAAAGTTTCAAAGTCCGTTACCATATTCCCACTGGGGTTTCAATCTGGTATTGTCATCAAAGGGAATGACGTACAATAAGACAAGAAGGAGAGGTAGTAATCCCAATGATTAATTTTATAAAGAGGGGGATGAGAATCTCCATGGGTAGAGTTACTAAGGACAACCTGATCACCCACAAACTTTGTCCCACCCAGTGAGCCCACAATGTGTTTAGGATCCTAGGTAGCGTAGATGACTTTAATGAAAAGATGGGTGTAAACCTCACCCATCACAACGTTAACTGGGTTTACAATCGTCAACACCTCAAAGGTCAAGGGTATTATTTGAAAACTAGGGTCCCCGAGGTCAGGCTTATATTGTATCTCCCTGATACTAACAAAGGTATGGATAAGGACTTTTTAATTGTCTCAGGGGAGTGGAATGATGGACTTCATTGCCCAACACGAGATGGGAAACTAGGTATAGTATTTAGGTTTAGGCTTACTACTCTAACAATACCCCTTTTCTCACTAACACTCTTTGTGTTTATATATATATATATATATTAAATGGTTCTTATTTAGCTATTTATGGCCTATTCTAACAATGTTTTCACTTTTGATGAATTTGAAGATAAGTACTTTGCAGTCCCCAATTTCAACCTTGTTAATGAACCTAATCTAACAAGGATACTCAACTCCGAGATCTTCTTTCACACCGACAGAAAATTGCGAGCTGCTCACATAATCCTTGGCTACAGCCCTATCTCTTTGAGCTTCCAAGCCCTTAAGTACGTGATAAAGGCGAGGGATCCTTGGTTGCAGCAAATCAACATCGCCATACCTGACTTCCCTGCTAGCACCCCTCTAGAAGGTACACAACTAGTGGAGCTACCTTTCCAGTGTAGTGCCGAGGAAGAGGCAACCTCCTCTCACCCAGTTCTTGAAGAAATAGCCAAGGTAGTGGAGGTTTTGGATTTCGAGGAAGATTTTGAGGTTTTTGACCAACTTCAAGCCCCAGAACCTTCAAGCGCTAACTTCAGCCACCTTCCCCCTGCACAAGTTAGCGGCATTCAAGAAGCCCCCGGTGTACCCGATGCAATGGTGCTACAATGCAAGTCCAAAACAAGCGTTCTTAAGCTTCTTGAGTCTCATGCAAAAGGCTTAGTGCCCAAGGTAGCTATCCAGACACATCCTCCCACTCCTCTTCCTGCCCACCCTTCCCAGCCAGAGCCAGTGGACAAGAAAAGGAAACGGGACAAGAAGGGGAAGGATGTAGTTAAAGAAGGAAAGGTTATCCCTTCTAAGGAGATTGAGCCCCAGAGGGGAGCAAAAGTGGCAAAAATAGCACAAATTAGGTCCTCAAGTGAGGGAGCAATAGTGGATAGAGGACATAACCGTCGCCCAAGGGTCCAAAGCTAGAATCCTCCCTTGGTGTAGAACGGATCTCCCCTTTTCCCTGGATTTCTCTAGCAAGGACTTCCAGAAGGAGAAGTCGGGTTACGTGGCAGATGCCCTGGAGCAACCACTATTGCTATCTTAAGACATTGCTAACCTAAGGAACATAAAGAAACACGAAGTGTCTCTTACTCTGAAGAGGGACCTGGCGTTGGTAAGTTTTTCTCTTTTCTCCCCCCCCCGAGTTGCCTTTCATTAATAGTAATACCTTTGTAGGTTATTTACATTCCAATGGCGTGGTACAATATTTCATCTAAAATCTTCTAAAAAGTAAGCACCTATACCAGCTACTGAGGTAATACGATATGGCTCCTCGCAATTGGGTCTCAACTTTCCCCATGATGGGTTCTTTGTAGTACCCACAACTTTTCCCAATACCAAGTCACCAGGTGTTAACGGCCTTGCCCTTACACTAGTATCATACCCCTGTTTAAGTTTTGTTAATAATATGCTAGTTGAACCATGGCAGCTTCTCTTCGTTTCTCAACCAAATCTAGACTTTTTCCAATAGCCTATCATTGTTGTCTAGAGTGAACAAGCTCGTCCTCAGTGTTTGAAATCCAATCTCTAGAGGGATCACAGCCTCAGACCCATAAGTCATTGAAAATGGTGTTTTCCCAGTTAACTGACGAGGAGTAGTCTGATATGTCCAGAGAACATATACTAATTCTTCCACCCACCTACCTTTTGCCTCATCCAATCTCTTCTTAAGTCCATTCACTATAACTTTGTTGACTGCTTCAGCCTGTCCGTTTCCTTGTGAATAAGCGGGAGATGAATATTTGTTTCTAATGCCCAATTCATAGCAGTATCTCCTGAAACCTTTATTGTCAAACTAAAGCCCATTATCTGAGATGAGGGTGTAAGGAATCCCAAACCGAGTGACAATGTTCTTCCGTACAAACTTCTTTGCATCCAGATCTCTAATATTAGACAGTGGCTCAGCTTCTACCCACTTTGTGAAATAATCAGTTCTGACTAAAAGTCATCTTCAGTTTCCTGTAGCTTTGGAAAATGGTCATACAATGTCCAAGCCCATTGAGCAAATGGTCATGGACTAGACAGAGGATTGAGGACACCCCTGGCTGATGAATGTTCGGAGCAATCTTTGGCACTGATCACACTTCTTCACATACTCCAATGCTTCTTTTCTGCATACTTGGGTAAGGGCCCTATGATATAGTGACCTACCCCTGTATGACTTCCACAAATTCCCCTATGCAACTCCTCCAAAAGTGGCTCCACTACTTTAAGAAGGACATAGAGCAAGTATGGTCCAGAAAAGAAACTTTTTTACAACTTTTGCTCCTCGGACAACCAGAAACGAGGAGCTTTCCTCCGTACCTTATCTGCCTCTCTTCCTATCAGGCAGATACCTTCCTTGAGAAACAGGACCGTGGATCCATCCAGCTAGGCCGACCTTGATCTGGTGAACTTGGACTTTCTCCTTAGTGGGCTTGTGCAAATCTTCAACGAGTATAACTCAAGGTAAGCCTTGTCCAGAAGAGGTTGCCACAGTAGCTAGAGAATCAGCACTATGTATTCCTACTTCTTGGAATTTGTTGCAAAGTGAAAAACTTAAGACTTGATTGCAAGCACCTAGCTTGACTCAAATATCTTGCATTCTCAAATCCCTAACTTCCAACTCTCCCTTTACTTGGCTACCACTAACCTTGAGTCCAAGAACACTTCCACTGCCTTTCCTCCCATTTTTTGAATCATGGCTATCCTACCAACAAAGCTTCGTACTTGGCTTCATTGTTCGTGGCCAGAAACCCAAACTTAAGATTTCTCAATAGTGATCTTGTCTAGAGACACCAAAACTAGCCCTACCCCAGATCCTCTTTGATTAGCTGCACCATCAACATACAATTTCCAAGTTGAAGGTCCTTGTAGAGAAATTGTTTCAACTAGTTTTCCTCCTAAGTTCTGCTCTTCGTCCTCCATTTCTACTGGAGATTCAATAAATTCTGCTACCAAATCTACAAGAACTTGGCCATTAAAAGAAGTCTGAACTATATACTTAATGTCAAAGGCCCCAAAAATTGTTCCCCACTTGGCAATTCTCCTTGTATAATCAACCTTTTGAAACAATGATTGAAGAGGAAGTTAGGTTAAAACCACAACTGTGTAAGCTTGAAAATAATGAGGGGGTTTCCGTGTAGCATGTACCATTGCCCAAATTGTCTTCTCTAGTGGCAAATAATGAACCTCTACTTCGTGTAGCAACTTGCTCACATAATAGACTGGATGTTGTACTCCATTGTCCATCCTTATTAATACTAGACTAACTGACTGAGAAGCCACAACAACATAGGCAAAAAGAACCTATTCCTCCTCGAGCCTAGACATAATGGGTGGCTGAGAAAGATAATCCTTCAACTGCTGAAAGGCTAAAGCACATTCTTCAGTCCACTCAAATCCTTTCCATTTGTATAACAATTGGAAGAAAGGCCTACATTGGCCTGCGGACCGAGAGATAAATCGGTTCAAGGCTATGGTCATTCCTGTCAACTTTTGGACTTCCTTAGGATTTCAAGATAAGTTTAAATTTTTGATTGCCTTCGATCAGGGTTGACTTTAATTCATGGTGAGTGAATGTATAACCCAGAAATTTTCCTGAACTGACGCCAAAAGAACACTTAAAAGCATTAAGGCGTAGTTCGTGCTTTCTCAACCTTCAAAAATACTTCTAATGTCATTCATATGCTCAGATTCTACCTTATTCTTCACCACCATATCATCTATGTAAACTTCAATATTCTTGCCAAGTTGAGGTTCAAACATCCTGGTCATTATCTGTTGATAAGTTAATCTTGCATTCTTCAACCCAAAAGGCATCACTTTGTAATGATAATTCCCAGTGGGCGTAACAAAAGTAGTCTTCTCCTAGTCATTTAAAGCCAATGGTATCTGATGGTACCCTTGAAAGGCATCTAAAAATCTCATCTGAGGATGACCAACTATTGTATCCACCAGCTGGTCTATCCGAGGTATCGGGAAGGGGTCATTGGGGCCGGGCAAGCTTTGTTTAGATCTATGAAGTCCGCACATACTTGCCATTTCTCATTTTTCTTCTTTACCACCACCGTGTTGGCCAACCATTTAAGGTAAAACACCTCTTTTATTGCTCCTGCCTACTTAAATTTGATCACTTCCTCTTTAACAATATCATAATGTTCTTTGGAAAAGCACCGAGGTGGCTGCTTCTTAGAGGTGATAGATAGATTAGCATTTAGATGATGATAGATGAAATTTGGATCCTTCCTGAGAGCTTTATAAGCACTCCATGCGAACACACCAATGTTCTTCCTAAGGAAAACAACCAGTTTTTCCTTATCTCAAGGAGGCAACTGAAATCCCACTTAGAAAAACTTCTCATCATCATTATCAATGATAATTTTTTCTAACTCTTCACACTTTGCCCTTTCTGCCACAACATCCAAGGACAAGATTGTTCTCCTTGATTGCTATAAATCTCTTTTTGTAATATCCAAGGATTCACCTTCAAACTGATGTCTAATTACAACCATCGAACATTATCTGGCCATATACTAGCTTCCAATCAATTCCTCAACCTAATTCCCTGAAGGATACTTCATTTTTAAGTGCAAAGTGGAGGAAATAGCCCTCATGGCATGAAGTCAAGACCTCGCCACAATAGCCATGTAGGGGGAATATCCATCTACCACAATAAAGTCCACTTCCACAACCTCTAATCCTACCTAAACAAGTAATCTGATATGGCCCCTTAGGATGACTGTCTTCCCATCGAACCCTATTAGAGAAGAGTCATAGCAAGCCAGGTCCTCGAGTTTCAACTTAAGCCCATTGTACAGATCAGGGTACATAATCTCAACGCTGCTGCCTTAATCTACCAAGACCCTTTTCACATCATACCCTCCAATCCTAAGGGTAACTACCAGAGCATCATCATATGGCTATAAAGTTCCCACCTTATCCTCATAAAAAAGCTTAAAGCTAGTCGGACTTCCATTCTACCCCTCTTAGAATCAGGGGTGAAGTCCTCAGTGTATGGCTGGGCTATAGACATCACCCTAGATGGATAGGAACCAGTCCTACCTGAGGCAGCAAGAATAACACTGATTGTCCCCAAGGGCGATCTTGAAGAAGCGTCCCTTTAATGTGCCAACCCTACTTGGATCCCCTATCCATTAGGCTGATATAAGAATTGCTTCAGATTCCCAATTTTAAATAACTGCTTCAGATGATCACATAAAGTCCTACACTCTTCTGTAGTGTGTCCTCGTCCTGATGGTACTTGCAATGAAGACTTTGATTACGCTTTGTGGGGTCTCCTCTAATCTTATATAGCCATTTGAAATATGGCTCATTCTTTATCTTCTCTAGGATTTGGTGTACAAGCTCCCTAAACACAGTACTAACTACCTAAGCAGTAGCAGTCCCAATATGTCCAGCAAAATCCTTCAGGACCTATTATTATTATACCTCTCTAATCTGAAATCCCTTCAGCCTTGGGGAATTACTTTAGTCTTCCCCTTTCCTTGTTGTTGGTCCTCCTCGACCTATTTATATTCATCAATTCGATCCATGAGTTAACGTACGCTTCTGGCAAGCTTCCTTGTTAAAGACTTCCTTAAATCATGCTCTACAAGCAGGCCGACCTTAAACGTCCTTATTGCTACTGTAAGGATGAAGGGCCCAAATATAGGTATTAGGCCATGGGTCATGCCCGAGGACATGTAAATACTAATGAAGGCGTACCGGTTAATGGGCCGTGGAAGAAAAATGGTCATAAGGAGTTGGGAGCGTTGTCTGAGGATAAGTATCTCCTCGGCTAAACAAAGTAGAGGTCAAAGGTCTGACCCTTCATCAAGGACAAGGCAACAAGCAATCGTGCTGGTAAGAATAAACCTCTGATAGGGATGAAACAAAAAGAGTTGAGAAATATCTAAGAAAAAAGCTGCTACCACCACATTAAATTTTCTTCATCTAATCTCCTGGCCACATTAATGTGGAGGTGATACCTGAACAGTAATTTTCAGCCTTGTAGCTACCCCCAAAGACTTCAAGAAGGTGCTAATAGGACAAGTATCAAAGTCAGCCATCTGATCTACATGTGAAGGGCTAAGATGAAAGAAGGAAGGATAATATAAATGAGAAAAACCTCATTACAAAGGGATCATGAGAAAATCTAAGGAAAATCACTGTACACCCAAGAACTCTGAGAGAAATATATAAGAACAAATCATCCTCGGACTTGACCGAGGAGAGCTTTTCTTGCTTAAACTATTTGTTGTATTCTTTCCAACCATAACTAACCTATTGTGACTACTATCCACTTATCTCATTGAAAGTTCATCTTTAAACCCACTCTCTAACAAATTTATTATTTTGGACTCTTTGGGCCATTGACCCTTCATTTGGGTTTCAGGGGCAAATCGTGCCCTTACATATATATATGCGCTAGTTCTTTTCTCATTAATAGAAGACTATTTGTTGTTGGCTCATTAATAGAAGACTATTATTTGGAAAAATTGTGATTAGAGTATTTTTAATATTAGATCAATATCCCTATCAAAAAAAAATATTAGATCAATATAAAAATAATAATAAATTACTCACAATTTGTCACGTTAAAGTTGTGTAAAAAAAAATTATGTCCCTAAAATGGTTGATACTTTTTTTTTTTACTCTCGCACAATGTATCCTCGAAACTTTCAACTATAAACTAATTATTGTTCACGTTGGGTAAAATAGTTAATACATAGTGGTAGGTGAGTTCTACTTATATGAGATCTATAAATAATACTATATATAAATCTTACGTGGTAAGAGAGAGGAAAGGATAATGCTTTTTGAGAGACAGGCATCATTCGTAATCTTCTTTTGACTCTACTTTTATATTTATGTTTTTTTTTTTTTTTTTGGATCATAATTACTGAGAAAAAAAAATAATGAATCTTTGTGAAAGTGGTATTAAAGTTGGGAGAAATTTTTTATTAAACAAGTTATGGGGTTAAAAGAAGTAAAGAATATACTTCTTGTATTGGAGAACAGGGAATCGGACTCCTCATCTCAAACACATACATACATTTGAAATATAACCATAAACTGCTTCATCTTGTTCTTGTTGCTCCTGTTTCACACCCAACTACCCAAGCCAAGCTTTTTGACTTCGGGTCCCCAATCAAATTCAATTCTCTTTCTGTCTCTTCTTTTGCAAGCGCCTAGGCCTCTCAACTTTTGCAAAGATGCTGGGATTCTTTTCACTCTCCACATTTCCCAATAATGCTATAAAGCTGGTGAACTCTCAAAGCTTAGTATCAATATCAGCCACAGCAACAAAGCCCATCACCATCAGCTTCACCAGGTCTTCTATTCTTTTCTCTCTCTTACTATTTTCAGTCTTTATGTAAACGCTTGCCAGTTGCCACCTATTTTCTATCACCTTTTCCTTTCTTTCTTTTCAATGACTATTGAATGAAATAACGCAATATTTCTCATTTTTTCTCTCTATATATATAACATACACACATCTGTTGTGTGTATGTATCGTTGCAGAAATTTGAGGGTGAAAATGTCGTCTGATACTCTTCCTCCTCCTCCTGAAAAGGGCATTGTTGTAAGCTCCCTCTCTCTCTCTCTCTCTCTCTCTCTCTGTGTATGTATATATAATGAACGCATGAAATGGAGATTTTTTTTTATTAATGTGAATGTGAGAGGTGCAGCTGGGGTGTGGTGGGGCGTCCGTGGATTTCTTGGCGGCAGTAGCAACCTATCCTAAGCCTGATGACAAGATCAGAACCACCAGCTTGAAGGTTCTCTACTTCTTCTACTACTTTTTATTTTTATTTTTTATAAGTCTTCTACTACTTTTTATTCTAGTATGTTATATGACTGATGAAATGTTCAACTTTATTTGATAGATTATCAATTGTCCCAGAAGTTTAAGTAGCTAGGAAATGGCGAATTAATAATTTAACCAACGTTTTAACACTCTCTCTTAATAAGTGGAACCCAATTACCCAACACAGTACATTTTTAACTTTAAGTGAAGGTCAAAAGCAGGGACAAGGTTCAAACTCATGATCACCTCGTTTGATACTACGATAAATTATCGATTTTAAAAAAGATTGAACGGTTTGAAAATAGTAAATTTAATAATTTAATCAATATTTCAACATAATTATTAATGATTTAACCGAGCCTAGATCCTTTCCAGTTCCATTTTTTTTTTCCTGTAAATTATCTTTATTAGTGCCTTGCTTTGTTACCCGCTATTGTTATTGACTTCTGTTCACTCGTAATAACTCAATTTACTACTCCAGATTAACTCACTTGTGTGAATGAATGTGACTGATATCACTTCAACTCACCTTTCTATGATAATTGACATCAGTTTGTAAGACATATTGTTGAAATAGTGATCTTAATAAACTCATTAAATGGCAGCAGAATATGTTATGTTATTATATTGTTCAATGAACACTAGAATCAATTTTGATGACTCACACCAGATTGGGTATCCAATTAAAGAATGCCCATCTATGATTAGTATCAGTAGCATAGTTAATATCAAGTATTAGCAAATGATAGATAGATACTATGGCAACAATATTGCAATATAAAGATGTTATAATTATGTTTGGATGCATTGATTCGTTAGGTTCAAGGAGGTGGAAATGCAGGGAATGCTCTAACCTGTGCTGCTCGTTTGGGCTTAAAGCCCAGGCTAATTTCCAAGGTATCACCCTCGCATGTCTCTTGTTCTGCATGTCCATTTTCCAAACTTGCGGGGGATTGAGAAAGTTCAAAATTATTTTATGACTGAGTATTTAAAATAATAAATTTTTTAACATGTTTGTCACATTATAACCACTAGATTGCAGATGACACTCAAGGCAGGGATATATTGGATGAGTTTGTTGCTGATGGTGTGGATACTTCTTTTCTTGTGGTAAGCTTCAGATGATAAACCTACTTCTTAATCATTTTTCCGTTTTAATGATTTTCAATGCTGAAATTTCTCTTCATTAAGTATTGCTGCATTATGTTGATTTCTTTACATAAAAAAGTTATCTGTAAATATTTTTAAGAAGCTCTGTGATTCGAATAATCACACTTATGGTTAATACCAAATATATATATATATATATATATCAAGACTTAGCCCCAAAATTTTGGGGTCAACCACCAGATTCTCAACAAACTAGTTAGGGTTGGCCAAATATATTCTTTTTCAGTCATTATATTCTATCTGAAGTTGTGCTCTATGTTGCATCCTTTATTGACTTGTCATTTTTTTTACTACTATTAATGTTATTTTTTGGTCTTCCTCTTATCTTTTTTTCATTCGCTTTACTTAAATCAACTCACTTAGCCCCAAAATTTTGGGGTCATCCACCAGATTCTCAACAAACTAGTTAAGGTTGGCCAGATATATTCTTTTCAGTCATTATATTCTATTTGAAGTTGTGCTCTATGTTGCATCCTTAATTGACTTGTCATTTTTTTTTTTTTACTACTATTAATGTTATTTTTTGGTCTTCCTCTTATCTTTTTTTCGTTCACTTTACTTAAATTAACTCCCTCTTTCTATCTAGTTTATTAATTACTCTTCTCTAAACACAACCTGACCATCCCAAGTGACTTTCCCTAATCTTTTCATCAATAAGTGTCACCCCTATCTTGAAGTGAATTTTCTCATTTTGAATCCAATCTTTCTCTGTGTGTCCGCTTATAAATATCTTGCTTCTTTAACAATTCAATATTCAATACCATAGAGCATAGCTAATTTTATAGCAATCTTCTAATATTTTCCCTTTAACTTAATAGGTATTCTACAATCACACAATACTCCTAATGCGATTCTCCACTTTATCCACCATGTTCTTATCTTATGATTCACATCCTTTTCAGTCTCTCCATTCTTATAAATTATTGATCAAAGATATTGAAAGTTCACACTCTTTAGTATCTCCTGACCATCAAGTCTTACAACCCCTTACTTTGTTTCTACTTTTACTAAACGTATATTCCATGTAAGTCCTACTTAACTAAAAGCCTTTAGATTCTAAAGTGTCTCACCAAATTTCTAACTTGACATTCAATTCTAATATCACCCACCAAAACTATACCATTTGCATAAAGTATACACTAAGGGACATCCTCTTGAATGAATTTAGCGAGCACATCCATCACTTGTGCAAACAGATATGGACTAAATGTTGATCCTTGGAGCTTACTTTTAGTGATAAAGTTTTCATTGCACTTGTGTACTTGTTTGTGGATAGTGTGGTAGTGTAGTTTTATGCTTTTGTGCCATCAAGACTCAAACTAAGGTTTCTAGTGCTTTTAGCATCTTTACATGATACAAACCCTTTATGCAGGGCCCAAATGGAAATGTAAAGGATGCAATTAGTTGCATGAGGTTGAGAAATCAATGAACACTAAAAACTAGTCACCACTAGATTTTAAGTAGTGACCAAAGGGGTGAAGAAATTGAAATATATGTTGTCCATAGAATTATTAAACTATCTTTTACAAAATGGATATGAGAGCAATAATAATTAAGAATAGCAACAAGGGATGAATTCATTCGTGAGAAGTTAGATGTAGCAGTGATTGAGGGCAGGCTGAAATGTGATGTTCGTCAGACACATTTTTCTCTAAATCATAATTGAAGAATCATTAGTAAAAGTGAAACTCAATCATACTTTTGCCATGAGATATTAAAATTAGGGTAGCTGCAACCTGCATACTTAAAAGTCCACATAACGCAAAAGAGATCTGGTTCATGGTGAAAGTGCTACAAGGACAAGGAAGAAGACAAACAGAACTTAAATTGATTTTAATAATGAATATGATATGTGAGTCTTAACAGAAAACCTTAGGGGCTCAAGTCAAACTTTAATGGCAGATAATTTTATACATCTAGGAGTGAGTTGATTTGACTTTGGCAACGGATTAATGCAACAACAAGATGCATTGTCTGGTTGTTATGGGGTCACATTGACTTGACAAAATTTTCTTCTCACCAGTAAAACATTTCCAAATATTATGTTTGTTTTTCTTCAGTACTCCATTATATTAACTTCTCTGTGTAGTTTTGCACTTCTAGTTTTATTCTCCTTTTCTTTTTGCATTGATAGTAAAAGGCAAGAAATGGTAGATACTAAAAAGAAGGAAATGAAGAAGTCATTACATTTTCAAGGTCATAATTATTTAAAGGAATTGATACAGGATTCAAACACTCAGTATTGTAATCTGTGGGAGATTAATGCTATTCTTGGTCATTGCACTCTCTCTCTCTCTCTCTCTCTCTCTCTCTCTCCTTTGCATGCTTAAATATCTGTACAATTTAGGGAGTTCAATTGGGTTTGAATGTGTTTAGAGTTAAATGAACCCTTCCCAAACCAGATGAATGTCGCATGGAAATGTGGAGTTTAGCATATTTGAAGTCTAATTGTCCATACTTGTGTTAAGATTGAAGATACAAAATATTAAATAACAATCTAACACAAATTTTGATGCTGAAACAACCAAGAATAATCAAAAAATAAAAAAGTAAAAAATTTAAATCATTGGAGGTAGGTTACATTCACATGCTTTCAAATATTGATAACTCAGCTTCCACCTGTATAGTTTCTTCTAAATGTAGATTCTCAACCTGTCAGCCTCTGATTGGTAATTTTACAAATTTATCCCAGTTTTTTCATTGCAGAATTTCATGCTTGTATCTTATAGGTACACTTAATATTCAAGTACAATATACACATACAATATATATATATATATATAATAAAAAAAGGAATTAAGAAAACTTATTTCCATTTTCACTCTAGTATTTGCCAATAGTGTTGCTTCTGTAGCTATATTGCAATTCTATGGATTTTTTTGTTGGAATTTGGCTTTGACAACTAAGGTTGAACTGCTATGTGATCTTGCATATTTATGTTATACTCAATTTGCCTTGTTTCCAGGTTTCAGAACAGGGCAATTCACCATTTACCTATGTCATTGTTGACAACCAAACGTGAGGACCTTTTCTTTTACTCCCTCCTCTCTTTCTTTCTCTCTCTCTCTCTCTCTCGGCACTATTGACCTCCTTTCTTTGTTAACAATATGAAGAAGGGGGAATCTTTAATGCCTTTTTTTTTTAGGTTCAAGGATGGCCTGAAGAAAATTTCTTGTTTACAACATGATCTTGGTGTTTATCTTTCATCTTTAAGTGCTTTAAATTTGATGTAATGTGAACAGATTTGACAATAACATCTGCGCAAGTTTCTTTGTAGAGATTAATTTAAGAAAAAGAAAATTTATGGTTGTACTTGTTTTGAGATATGTCCACCCTACCTCTTCTCTCTATTCCCTGACTTTCACCCTATTCAAGGCATTCTCCACTGGGGAAGAATCCTGCTAGAGATCTTATTGTGTTAGTACATTTACTGTTTATGAGAAGATTCTTTTAGTAAATCATGTTTATGAAACATGACTCTCTTTCTCTTCTAGTTAGGTGACCACTTCACACACCACTGTTACAGTGAAGACTTTGGGAATGCCAAACAGTACAATTTTTCCATTGGCAGCACTACATCAAAACACATTTGTTATCTTATCAATGATTTGCTCTTCATTGGCTGAAATCATATATCATGATTAAAAATTTATGCTTTGAATAAATATAAATAGTGAACATTTAGAGTCTGTTGGGATTTTTTTAATTTCCAGTTAATTAATCTTAAATGATATATTCAGGAAAACCCGTACTTGTATTCACACCGCAGGAAATCCTCCCATGATACCAGATGACCTTTCTCAAGAAAATTTATTGTCTGCATTAGATGGTGCAAGAATTGCCTATTTTGATGGAAGATTGCCTGAAACTGCTTTAGTTATTGCACAAGAGGTGATTTTCATTTGTATTTCTTCTAGTTTCCTTGATGCTTCGTATTGAGCCAATATTGATTCTGCCGTTTGAATTAGTATGACTAAGAAAGCAATTCCACATTGTGAGTTATAAAATCTTTTTTTTTTACTATCTTACCTTGATGATCTAAATGTTTCTTAATAATGTGTCCTTTTGGTTATCCTCCAATTTGGCTAAAGGCATCCATAGATTTCTGTGTGTTCTGCTTTAGAAACTCTATTGATAACATTGATTGCTAATTTCTTCCTCTTCTACTAACTATATTTTGCAATTAATGAAGATTCTGAGTATGAAATTCAAAATTACTTCAAGTCAGGCATACTGAATCATTCTCCAATATTTTTTTAAGTCTTCATCTAGGGATTCACCACCCCCCCCCCCCACCCCTTCTATTAACTGCAAAATTAGCTTGGGTGACCATTATTTGACATCTTGAAATCTTAAATAATTTTGTAATTCAAATACTAACACCACATGTAATAACTGGAATTCCTTATCTGAGTTGTAAGCTTTTGTTTCCAAGAACAACAACAGACCATGGGTACATTGGCAGCAGAGGGGTTGGAGTAAAAAGGAGGGAGGTGGCGGTTTGAACTAGATTTCATTGGAAAATTGACAATCACCAATTAAAGATATCATAGCATTCTATCCTTGAATTCTAACACATATTTCCCATAACCAACATCAAGTCCAAATATAATAACCTGGATTATATGGTTTGTGTGTGGATTTTGAATTGTGAAGGTGTTGCGCTGGTATGTGACATTGAGCATTTATAAGGATCCCCAATTGTGACCAAATTTTAAGGCATAGTGTAGACGTGGCTTACACTTTTCTCAAATCATGATAAATGGTATTGGAGCCAACCTAGTAATTCCATGTGGCTTGAGTGCAATGAAGGGCAATGCAAGCCTTGACAAAATTTCAGGAATTTAAGTGAAGGAGATTGTGATATCCTAGATTATAAGAATTGTGTGGTTTTGGTTTTGGTTTTGGGATTTTTTTTTTTTTTTTTTGATAAATTGATTGTGTGGATTTAGATTGTGAAAGTGTTGCTTGTGCATATGTTCAGTCCTACATCAAGAAATTTCTAGGTCGATCTTGGGGCTATATAAACAATTACAAAGGGTCTCTTTTGTGACTAATCTTTTTAAGATACAGTGCAGATGTGACTAACACTTTCCTTGGATCATGACCCAAACTTACAATTCTCACATTCCTTATATCAATCAAAGCATTTAACTCAAAAAAGGGAGAAAAGAAAAAGACATTTCTTTTTCAAATCTTAATAATTAGTAATTCCCAAAGCTCGATCATTGGGGCTCACATTCGCACCAAAAGTCATCAACATCAACAAGCTTGGATATGAGGTTGACAGTAGATGTGGTCAAGGTTGATCAAGTTGACAAGCTCATGATTGAGAGAGGCCAAGCAGCACTAGAGCCCAAATTGGACGGAGGTTTAAGGCTTCAAGATGTAGGATTCAACCTAATAGGTAGAGGAAGAGGGAGGGTCGAACCAGAGAAGACGGGCATCAAATACAACCTGAATACATTTCCTACTATGTTGTTGCTGTTATTTTTTATTTTTCTCTCTTTGACAGCTCTTGGCATGAAGTAATGCAGTGTACTTCTCTTCACATATCATTTCATGAATTAGATGTGCATAAATATTGGAAATACAATTTTTCATCATGCAAATACTCCCACTGTTTATAATATTAACTAACAAAGAAGTAATCAATATTTATTGGATCTTTCCAGTACAGGCAGTGCACAAAAGTATACCTATTTTAATTGATGCAGAAAGAAAGAGGGAAGGGTTGGATGATCTCCTGAAATTAGCTGATTATCTCATATGCTCAGCAAAATTTCCAAAGGCAAGTTGACTATTCTTCAGAATTATCATTGACGGGAGGAACTTATGAATGGGGAGTCTTTTAATCGGCCAATTCATTGGCGTGCACAGATTTTAAGTTATACTAGCATTGCATCTTTGGTCCATTTACTGTTTTCTCAAATTTGAAAATCCACTCAGTTTCATGGCCACAGATTTTCGAATAACAATTAAAGCCAACACAGATTTCTTGCCACTTACTTACCTTCTTTTTTTATATACACATACATACTTACACTCTATATTTACAAAACATCCCCAATTATGGATCTGTTTTATTTTTTAATTTGTACCTAATGCATTTTTCTGTAACTTCTAATACCATATGTATGTATTATCAAATCTATCCATCTGTGGGGAAATATTTTTTGTTCAAGTTTCATCTTGATGTGATTATTATAATTTTGTTACATTTGATCAAATTCAACACGTTTGTTCCTCATATCAGATTTAGACATTATCAGATCCTTTGGCCCATAAGGATGGACTGTTTTGTTTAAGAGGCATAATACACACACACACACACACACTAATTGCTGCTCTAGTATCCTTGGTAAAATATATGAAACAACATTGAGGCTGCTTGTGTGACAGGCATGGACAGAGGCATCATCTCTTCCAAGTGCACTTGTTTCCATTCTGTTGAGATTGCCAAACATCAATTTTGTGATTGTGACCTTGGGTGAAGATGGATGCATAATGCTTGAGAGAAGTGGAAATGGTGAGTATGCATTTGCACATTTTTCTTGTCAAGGAGAATGAAAAGCAAGCAGAGTCAGATGCTGTGTCTTAAAAATTCAAACCCTTTTTCTGTTTGATTTGCTTTATATATGCTTTTCATTGAAGTATTTCTATGGCAGAGAGTTCTGGGACAGAAGATATTGACGTAGATGTCTTATTGGAATCATTAAAGCAGCAGCAAAAGGATGAAAGCACCAGCCCAACATGTATTTCATCGGTAAAATATTTTCTATTGAACCTCAAAACTTTATTTTTCTCTCGTATTATTAAGGCCTTGTTTATTGTTTACCTCTATGTCTTAGCCGTAGCTCATTGTAAGAGAGAGGTACAGTCGTGCAGCATGAACTTTAACCAATTAATTTTTGTTTTGGTTTTGAAAAACTAATCCAGTATACGGAAGCCTTTGCTCAATTTAAAAAATGCTTGTGCATGTTGTTGAACAAGCAATGATATGGACTGAGGGCTTTCACCAGCCCTTTCTTGTTGTCCACCATGCCACCAGTAAACTCAATCAAAGTGCCATAGCTGTTACTTTCAGCCTATTGAGACCAAAGAACTATACAGTTCTATGACTGATAATGTAATCTGGACTTGGGATCTACCTGTAGTGAGTTTGTAATGTACCCATTGGATGCGTGTGCAACTTACCAAGAAAATAAAAGTAAAAAAAAAAAAAATTTAAAAGCATGGTTATAATTATATATGTGATTTCTTATTTAATCACCCTCAGAAATTCTGATAGTATTGAATATAGAGAAGCATTAGTCAGATAGAATTCTAGCAGGGTATAATGGAGGTAATGTGTATACATATGATACATCTTTACTGTTACATATTTTCCTTTCAATTTTCCAGTCAGTGACAAGATTGAGAGCGAAAGGGATAGGGACACTATGTGGGAGGTTATTTCTGGGAACGGCTGAGAAGATACCGCCATCAGAACTTATCGACACAACTGGTGCTGGGGATGCATTTATTGGAGCTGTTATTTATGGTATGTGTAACCATTCAATCCATATGTTTTTTCGCTGTAGCCGCTGTCTCTGTATCCATACATATGTTTGTATGCATGCTTTGTAATTTTTCCTGTAATTTCTCCTGCTTTTCAAGATGGATTTTCCCAGATAATTTGTCCTGAAGATTATTATCATTTTACATTCAATATCATCCAACAAGTCGCATTTGCCATGTCAAATCTTCTATCTTTTCAGATTTAATACCACATGTCTTAGAGTAAACTATACTAGGACTACTCCATATAGGCAGCATCAATTTGATTTAGTTTACAGTCGCACCAAGATAAGAGCAAGACTTAGTTGATGATTATGATTATAAGTGTAGAAAGAATTTTTATGCCAATGTGGGTTAACTTCTGTTCCATGGGATAAGGTGTCCATCTCCTGGACTTTTAGCCGTCAACTCTGCTGACAATTCAGGCTCCATTTTACCTTACTCAAAATAACTAGTCCTGACTTGTTTGACTAAATAAAAATTATTAGTTGATGCCTCAGCACTATTCAATGGTAAATATAAAAATAAATAAATAAAAAAGAGAAGCAGGATTCGATGTTTTCTTGACATCTCACCACTTAAGGACTATAGGCCTGCAATTTTCTAGCAACTTTGCCATATTAGTTTGTTCACCATTAATAATAAGTCATCGCTTTACAAAATTCCTTGCCAGTTTGTCTTGCAAAGCTTCATGCCTGCTGTCTTTCGCATATTTTTTTGTTGGAGGAAACATTGATGAGATTCGTAATAATTCAATTTCCTTGTAGCTATATGTGCTGACATGCCACCAGAACAAATGTTGCCATTTGCAGCACACGTGGTAAGTGGACCTTTTTCCAAGGGCCAAATTAGCTTAACTGTGTTTATCTGGATGAAATGGGAAATTGAAAGAAAATTTGTTTGTGAATTTTGATGTGGTGATTGCAGGCAGCAGCAAACTGTAGAGCTTTGGGAGCTCGAACTGGTCTCCCATACCGCACAGATCCACGCCTGGCTTATTTTCTACAACAAAGTTCCCAAGTGATCACATCTTTGGCAAAGTAAATAAGAAGCATGAGAATAAGCATGCAAGATGGGCTCTTTCATTCCAGCTGTTAAAAGGGCTTCTATACGGTCCCTTGTTCAGCATAGATACATCTTGTAAAGTAATAAGTCACAACAAATTTCACAACTATTTGAAGTGGCAAGTTGTTAATGGTAGATGACCTATATGAGAATTAATAACAACATGCCAACTCAGCAGTTGTGCAATTTATTGTAAAAACTTTTGTGTCTATAACCTTACTCTTTATGAAGTAGTGACGATGTGCCATTTTTAGTTAGAGAGCAGCAGATTTGATTAATTGATTGCTTGTCACTGTGTTTGTTGATATTTAGTGATTACCTGCACTTTCTTAGTAATGGTGATTCATTTACGGTCTTAAGAAGTGAAGTCCCGAAATTCATCTGTTTTTAGGCCTCGTGTTTAGGATATATTGGTAGGGTACTTTGGATTTAAAATGGGTGATAGAGCTGGAGTCATAAAAATATTGTTAGGAACATACAACCCTACTGGTTCTCTACTCCTCATAAGGTCTTGGGTTTGGAACTCCTAGCCAACCCTTAGCAATAATCTATTGTCTGATATGGTAAGCTGAATTTTCGTTTAGGCAAGTACCAAATAACCAAGTTAATGAACACATGGGTAGTAGTCAATAAGCATGATTACTTTTGCACATTACACAAATTTGCTTCTTGAATGGGCAGAGAGGCACCTTACACATAAGCAAGATTACTAAACACAAAAGGAAGGCTACCCAAAATACAAAAGAAAAGGCCTTCCACTATGATCACATGTCGATTCCAAATAAACCTAAACAAGAACTTATGCATCAATTCCTACAGCCTACAACAAACTATCAGCCCTTGTGGGCAGCCTCCTGAAGAAACTCAACGCTGGAGAAGGCATCTTGCTCCTAAACCTTGGAGGCCTAAGGACATAGAGCCCCCACAAAGCCACCACAACCCGAATTGGTACTGCATAGAATCCAACAGCAGCAATCAAGCAAGAGAACACAAATAAGAATGTTGCCCTTGGGTCTCGCCAACTTAGCAAGTGTTGAAGACGTTCACCTTGTGTTGCCATATCACCAACAACGGTTTGAATCCTTCCTGCCACACTTCTTAGCCTATCATACCTCAACCGAACAACCTCAGCACTTCGACTCGTTGGGAATGAATCAAATTCCTCATCCAATTCATCAGGAAAAACACTCTCAGCATGAGAGAGCCTAGTATCCATGTGGGGTGGGTGACGAGGTCGGGACCTATACCGCCAAAGTCCCAAAAAGGCCATGTAGAGCAATACGCTAGGGATAATAAGCTCCGGAAACATGACAAGCAGTAGAAACAACACCAGAAACAGGGTTGAGTACACAGGCCTGTGCCAATTGCGCATTGCCTCCACCCAACGGCCCATGGCAACAATGCCAGACACAACATTCATCAGCCTGAAAAAGTTAGCCTTGCTCCTCCTCATGCTCCACATGTGGGAGTCATGATCAAGCATATACTCTACCACCTCTCGTCCCAGTGGTGGCTCTGACCGGCTAAGCCGGGATGACACTACATTCATAGCCTGGTACCTCAAACTCTCCAATTGATTCACACCCAGTGGCTGCACATAATGCATCTTTGGCAGCAATGGCATTGTGTACATGTGCAGCATATTGGCCGTGTTAGCACACGAAAATCTCACTGCCAAATGCAGCTCCCCCATTTTCTTGACACCAGAAGGGTGCAGCATCAGGAGAGGGTACGAATGAGTGTAAACTCTATCCGATTCTAGTGTTGACAATCGAATTCTAACTTTCCCAATACGGTTATCACGAATTCCAGCAATGTTGCTTGTGTTCTTGTCGACCCGGGAATTATCAAACACCCCAATTGTAATGACGGTGCAAGGATCAAACACTTCCCACGTGTACTGCTCATTCCATTTGGGTGACAAGCTATCAACCACAGTGCGTGTCCTCACCCATTTCTGCCCATACTTTGCAACACAGTAAGAATCCGTAGACCCTCCTTTCCCTTCCTTGATTTTGGTTGGCATAAGCCCAGTTGCACCCAAAATTCCTATTTCAAGCACACCAATGTGAGGCTTCCAAAGCTGCTTAGCCGTAGGCTTAACATCACTACTATACAATGTGGCCTCATCTAGCACATGGTAACCCCCATCAAGCGAAACCCGAAGATGAATCCTAGACCCAAATCTAGTCACCATCTTAGACTCCCCTGCATTACCAAGGTGGCTATCAAGATTAAACCACCTTGAAGTCACAGGCTTTTCATCATTTCTCCTTTCAATCGCCATTACAGGAAAAAGAACTCTGCCAACAACCTCATCCCGCCCCGGCGCAACACGATCCTCTACTGAAACCAACAAGTAATCCTCAAAAGGCTCAGCCACCACAAATATCATCTCATCATTCCAGTAAGGATTTGACAAGCTCCTATTTGGGCTAGCAGCCGCGATCCTAGTCCTCAAAACCTGATTTCCCACTTGGACTTTGGAAGAAAGCTCAGGAAACCTCATCACTGAAGACCCTTTCTCCCCTAAAACAATGTCTTGTGCTTCAATAACTGATACCCTCAAATACCAAAGCTTTGGGGAGAGATAAACCTTGGATTTAATAGAACACAAGCCATCAAGATGCACATTGGCTGCCTTAGAGTGCCACGCCTCTGCAAAAGCCTCATCTGCCTGAGTCCCAAACCATATTGAAAGCATGACCTCTCCAGCCTTAGCCTTTTCACCTTTCTTGTCTTCCATTCTATACCACTGTGGAGCCAATGGACTATCTGGTGGAACCCGCCGAGGAACCTCATTCAAATCAAACCAAACACGGCCCAAGTAGTCATCTTTATTGCTCTCCTTCACTAAAATCTCTGCCATTGATGACTGAATACTATCTTTGGAAAAAGCAAACACTTGGTCCCATTCAACATTATTCAAACTCACCCTCTTCGTGATTCCTCTATAGTTTCCAAGCTTCACTTCAGCCACCAACTCAGCCCCACCAAAAGGCACTGAAATTTCTCTCCCTTTCAGTACTCTCACATACAGATACTGCATTTGCTCAACAAGATCATAGGTAGAGCTGGTTTTGTCTTTTTGTAAAGACTCACCTCCAAGTTGTGGCCGAGTCTCCTTGAGAGAAAACTCGCTTAACCCATTTGAGAATAGACTCACTCCACCACTGGAAACATTAGGAATTATTGGACCAGGCCCTGTAGTGACCACCACAGGTTTCATCTCAGGGTTTTGCTCCAAAGACTTTGAATGTTGTGTCTGACTCTGCTGCGTTGGCTTGTTTTCTTGAACCTGACCAAGTTGTTGCTGTGCCGCCATGGCTGAACCTGAACTCAGTCCCTGAAGTTTCTTAGCTTTCTTTGAAAACCCAGAAGAAGTAGCAGAAGAAGCGGTAACATTTTCTACTATTCCATTAGTAGCGCCCAAATCTTTAACCTCTTCTTTGACAGAAAGATAAAGTTTCAAGCTTATTTCACCTCTGATATGTGAAAACAAGCTTCTTTTGTCAAGGGTATAGAGTTGTGCCACTTCTTCACCTTGTTTGGAAATGCTGGAGCCAGAGACTCTGACTTTCCCAAGAAAGTTTCTGCTGTTGCTGGACCTTCTCTCGTTGAAGACATTGATCTCTACAGTTCTGTAAGGAAGGTCAGCTACATCTTTGACATGAAACACAAGCTTTTCGTTCCAAATGGGGTTTAAGTCTTTGTATTTGACTTGGGTTCGGAGCCTTTGGTTTTCAAACTCAACCTCTACAAATGGGGATGATGAACCTTCCCCATCTTTTGGCATTAGGTTGTGAGCTGCTACTACTTCCACTACTAGCTTTTCTTTGCTGTAGTTGGTGCTGTTATTCATGGCTATTTTGGCAACAAGAATCTGAGAAATTCAGAGAGAGAGAGAGAGAGAGAGAGAGAGAGTACAAAGTGAGAGGCTCAAGGAGGGAAAGCTTTAAAAGACAGTGAAAACAGAGGAGCGTGCAGCAGAGTTTTATTGTGCAGAGAAAGTTTTATAAGAGAGAATGTGAGAGAGAGAGAGTCCAATGCAGTCAAAAATCTCAATTCTCAAGAATGTGGAAGAGCTTGGTGTGCACGCACCAATAACTACGTGAGAAATCTCTTTCACTGTTTGGATATCTGGGACCCATAACATTCTTTAACGTTAACTTACCTTGTAAAAACCAGGTTTAAAATTAACTAATTTGGTTGTGTAGATTGGTTCAAGAAGAGGGGTCAACTCAGAATCTCAGATTGCTTGACTTCTTTTTCTTTTCTTTTTTCCTTAATGTCCGTTTTTGTCACATTGACACATTCTCAATGATATATCATTATCAGTCACACACGATAAGTATAGATTAGAAACAAAAACAATTATGGTCTACAGTTAAAAAATGGTACTTGGAATTCTATTTCGTTCTCTCTCTTTCTCTTCAATTCATTAATTGTTGATGACGGTTGAGTTGTTTGAGTGCACAGTTTTACAGCTGCTTCTTCTTAGTCCTTGCTCCTCTCGCCGACTCTCACTGTCTTCTTATACTATTAATTACCGTGCTGCCACCATTATTATTAGTTACTCTTTCACAAAAGTATCCAACTTCTTCATTTGTCCGTGTACAACTTCAGCATACTTACAACCAATAAATAAATATGAGAAATGATATGTCTATAACATGTTTATAATATTTTTACAATAAATTTTAAGTGACAAGTTATTATTAGTTATTATTGTTTGGGCAAAAAAGTAATCTAAGTATTAGTTTCAAATTTGAACCAATAAAAACTAACCACTTGTAATTTATTGTAAAAATATTGTAAAATTATTGTAGACGTAGCATCTCTCAATAAATATATATATATATATATACACACGACTGCATTAATTAAAAGATGGCTTCCATAACTGTTTGGGAGTACTTTATTTTCTCAACACCTGTGACTGTCCATACTTATTTATCTAATCGGGAGAATGATAGTATTAAGTACCTGTCCATACTTTCTATTTTTAAGAATATTTTTTTGAGGATTGGAAAAGTTGTAATTATTTTTTTTATTTTTGAGAAAATTTTTTTTTAAAAATAAAAATTAATGTATGTCTTTAAAGCACACATTAGTAAAATTCTTAAATTATTTAGCCAAAAAAAAAAAGTTATTCACTGTTAAATTGAATTTCTGAATTCCTTTTTTATATATTATATGTTTCTCCCACCTTTAAATTTAAATGTCTTTTAATATCTATCCTTTCTATATAATATAAAATAAAAAGATTATCTCCAACCGAATTTAGAAAAATATTTCTTAACTTAATGAATTATGTAAGAGATAAAATCATTAATGTGCACTTTTAGTCATATTAACTTAATGAATTGTGTAATTTATTTAAATAATATACATAAATAATTGTATAAATTACTATGTAATGTTTACAAGATAATATTGCTAGATAAGATTCCTGATAACACAATCAAGATGATTAAGAATATAACTATAAAGTTAGTCTTTAGAAATTATTAAAAAAATTCATACGTTTTTATTTAGATTAACAATCGTATTAAAAGTAATGATTTTTTTTTTTTTGGTAGAAAGAAATTTCATTAACGAAAAAAATTAAGAGAAACAAGGCAAATCAAAAGAGTATCTGCTATGGTACATACCAGCTCTATCAGAGCTTAACAAGTTCAACAGACCCACAGGCGGGTCATTAAAAGTAATGGTTGTTGTCTTACTCGTGACCCCAGACCAAAAAACAAACAAAAATGAAGCTAGCTAGTATTGTTGCCACACAACCTACTATACATATAGCTTACAAGATAGTAGTGTTGCCATGGTCTGTCTGCTTCATGACATCTCTATCTTTGTGCTTACTATAATGTTTGAGGTTTTTTTTTTTTTTTTTATGAAACTATAATGTTTGAGGTCGATCTCTAATAACATTATCTAATAAAAAAATAATATTATAATGATGATCATAAAATTAAGCTATAATGTAATATTATCACCCAATTTCTTCATTGCTTGTTCACTTGGTTTTTTGAAGGAGGTTACTAACAAAGGTATATTTGGACTTCTTTTTTTATTATGAATGGTTAACAAATTTCTATATTTTTTTGTAATAATACATATTATTAAAAATGAAATCCCCAAGAAAATTATAGAGGAACGAAAATAGTCTCATTCCACTTAAGAAAGTTTGAAGCAAAAATTAGGGATGGAGAAGATTAGGATGTTTTACTCTTATTACACAAAAGGACCCATCTAATAATATTGCATACAGAAAAATTAGTTTTTTCTATCATTATGAATATCAAACCACTTAATTAGTTAGTTTAAAACTTTGTTTAGTACTTTAGTCTTAGCAGCTAACTCTTCAATAGCCTACCACCGTATATTCTTGGTGTGATGGTCATTCTACAAGTATAAGTACTTGTAATGTGTAGGGGACAAGAATCAAGATTCGACTCTCCAAGAGGAAGCTTCATACACATATATACTTAGCTTAGATTAGAGTAGGATTTCTATCTTGTATAAAAATGAAAAAATAAAATAAAATATAAAATATAAAAAATAAAAATAAAAAACCTCTTCATAGCCAATGCAAGAAGGTTGATGGTCTCTAAAATCATACTTAGTGTCACAATCACAAATTACAAATTTATTTTAAGTTGTTAAGAGAGTTTGATTATGAATAATTATATGTTTGTGGCCTTCAACCCCTATTTATGAAGGTTGAATTCCCTAAATTTTCATTTTCACTTGAGGAAAAGAGAGATGTAGTAAAAGGAATCATGTTTCGATAGCAATTGTTTAGAAGAGCTTATTTACATTAAAATATGGGTTAAAAAATAAGCTAAATAAAAATAGAACTATACCTAAAAAATTACACATAAACCAGAATTGAAATAATCTCTCACAGGTCACCCTATAGCAGCTTCACTGAAGAGTGATGACTGAAGCGATGTATTTGAAGTATTTCAATGGGTTGGAGAGATACTACTAGTTGAAAATGTAAAATTTTTAAGTATTCTCAGAGTACGGAGAAATTGTGTTTCTTCCTCGTACATTCATAGTGAACTTTTTCATGAATTTAATAAGCGAACTCTACCATAAATATAAGAGAAAAAAACACTGCTCTTTATATTCCGAAAGAGAATTAAAAGTTGAAAAAATGGTAAATAAATAAAGGAATGAGCAGTAAAATAAATCATAAATGTAAGGAGAATTTCAGTTCTTTTTGGTTGCTCCAGTTCTTCTGGGAGCTTGTGATTGATTAGTTGGTGATGCGATGGGTCTCGTGCCTCTTCTCTTCTTCCGTTGTATTTTGGAAAATCGAGGTGATGCAATACAAATATATTTCCAACTAGTTGGACTAGAGGGAACTAGTGGATAAAAGGAACAAAAGAAAAAGAAAAAAAGAGTTTACAAGGAAAGTTTGACACATGGGAAAGAATTTAAAAAGAAAATAAAAAAGTAAAATGTTGTTTTTTTTTTTTAAGATAAGTAAAAGTGGTTTTATAGCAGAGGATGTGCTAACAATTTTGAAATTGTAGATTTTTTGTTATTAATTTCCACCATAAACTGGTTTTTTTTTTTAATAATAAGCTTAACTAAAGTAAAGAGCGTTGTATTAATTTTTTACTTAAAATTTACTTATTTATTTGTTGAAAACTGTATCTAACAAATAAATAAATTTCTAAAACATTAAATATACCTAAATAGCTATAAAAAATAAAAAAAATAAAAAGCAAATACAAATTCATACCATTAGAAAGTAAAATAAATTATTGGAGATAAATGAATACAAATATGTTTTTTTAAGTAGAAGATGTATGGCTTTAATGTTTATACTGCTCTCAGCACTCCTATTTAGTTTTAGTGTTTCTTTCAAAAATCAAGTCGGTAATTATAAATCAAAACAAACTCCAAGCCCTTTAATTATCAATGATTTTAGGTACACACTATCTTTTACAACTTGTATCACGATTTTTATCACAACTTGTTAAAAAGTAGTTGATTGTATAATGAGCAATCACTTTATATATACCAATTACTTTTTCTTTACAATTCATAATCAATTACGTCATAATTATAACAAAAGTTGTAAACCTATATTTTCTCCCTAACTAATGACACTGGCATGACAAAGATAATCATTAACTCATAAGCCAAAAAAAAAAAACTTCAGAAGTTCATCTGAGCAATCAATAAATCTTAGGTTACTTTAATAAGCATTGAATTGCACATGTTAAGGTGTATATTAATAATCCCATAAAGTCGAATAACTTTTAATGACAGAGCTACATTTTCACTAAGGGGAGTCATGTAATATCTCCCCCTAGTGCCAATAGAGTTTTTTTTTTTTTTGCTTGATAAATTTAAACTTTTAAGAGTTTGATCTTCTAAAAAAGTGAATTGGACTGCTTTAAAAGTCTTTTAAATGAATTTTAAAAAAAATGTAATATCTCCTAAAAATAAATAAGCTTATAGATAGATTTTATAATGAGAGATGCTACGTTTACAACAATTTTACAACATTTTTACAACAAATCACAGATGGTTAGTTGTTATTAGTTTAAATTTGAAACTAATACTAAGATTTCTTTTTTGCCTCAATAATAACAATCAGTAACAACCTGCCACTTAAGATTTGTTATAAAAATATTGTAAGAATATTGTAGACATATCATTTCTCAAAAAATTTATAAAAGCCCTACTCAAGTTTGTTAATTTTATGAAAATACTACATGACAATCTTTACTGGTTTTAACACAATTCTATTTAAGGCATGTGATAAAGAAAATAGCAAAATAAAAAAACCTGTTAAGCATGAATAATAAAATATTATCTAAGGAATTGTAGGTTTTGTCAACCCAATTTCAACAATGCACTCTCAGATTATGCGGTTAATATCTTTAGTTTTCATAATTTTCCTTGAGTAATCATTTTTTTTCTCTAATATATTGCTCTCCTTTTTAGTATTTAATATGTTGATCTTTTACTCAAATAATGCAAAGTCTCATAAAATGTCAATTGAAAATGATACCGAGGCTTTAACCAAAAAAAAAAAGAAAATGATACCGAGGTTTTCTGAGAGATTGATGGAAATGACAGTTTTTTGAAATAATTATTGATCTGTGTGTTGTTTGTTGCTTTTTTATAATGGGTCAAACAGCTGTTATATATGCTAGGCATTTATTGTATTCCACAAGTATGCAGTATTATGAGTGATGTATAAATTAAAATATCTTTTAATATAAAATTTGTAATATATGACTTACTTAATCACTGAATAATATATGAATTATTTAATTTTATAAGAAAATGGTACCTAAACAAAATCTATGATGTTAAAAATATTTTAAGAATAATAATTGAAAGGGAGAAAAAACGAGCTTGGACGCCTAGAGTGAATGGACGGACTAACTATAGTTCGTGAGCCAAAAAAAGAGGCGAGTTTGTTATTCATATAAGACCTTACGTGGACGGACCTGAGATGGACGGATGGAAGAAAGATGGGCTGATCGGCCAGGGGCCTGTTGGACCTCTTAATGGAAATACTTTGGCCCATCCTCGAAAAGCCCTAAACAGAGTCCTTGCACAACCTGAATTCTAGAATTTTCATATATTGGTGAAGATCTTCCCTATAAGGAGAAGATCTGTTCACCACGTTTCGGACTCTAAAAAAGATGATTTCTACAAGGAAATGACTTGGATTCCAAGCGAAAGAGGGAAAACTTTCGACTACTATAAAAGTCTCAATACTCTCACCAATAAAGGTACGCATTATTTACCCTCTCTAGCACTCTAGAGTTGTGAGAATATTTCTGACTTAACCTTCAGAGGGCATTTGGCTGGTATCACACCGGTGCTCTTTGACAGGTTTTCTTCTTTGTATTGTGTAGGTTCATGTTCGAGCGCGAAAGTATCGTGTGACTCACTGGTGAATTTCTCAGCTTCATCAATAATAAATTAAAATTTTAAAAAAAAATTTTAGTTTAGTTTTTTTTTTTTTGAGGGGAAATTTTAGTTTAGTTATCTCTAACAAAATACAAATGGGGGGGGGGGGTGGAGTTCACTAATATACCTTAAAAAAGCTCGAATATAGAGTTTAAAGTGGCCTACTTATGAAAATGTTGGGTTTGAAGTGTCCCATTAAAAATGTGGGCGTATACCAAGTATTTTATGATTTTTGACGTACTTTTCCCAAAAATTTTGCTCACCTTATTGAGAATAATGTTAATACCACTGAAATTGACACAATTTTATGTAATAATTCGCCAAATGACAAGTTATGATTGGTGAAAGTGTGTCTACATGACGAGTTGTAGCACAAAATTATGTCAATTCTTTACTCTCTTATCAAGAAAAACAACAATGACATAATTATAAAAAGAGTCACAAAATTTTAATAACTTTTTTATTTTCTCAAAATTAAAAAAATAGTTCAAACAAATGTTAATTACTTTTTTCATTATTAAAAAAAAATCACAATTGTTGGGTGACTTGGGTCACACGGCGCGTGATTCACACGCATTGTTACTCAAACCCAAACATGAGGCAATAGCAACGGGTCAGTACGAGCATGCCGCAGAATCTACAGAAGAATCCGATTTTTTTTTTTCTTCGATCTGTTAATAAGAGAGAGAATAGAACCACAGAACAACCTCGAAGTCCGAGGTTTTTCGGAACGACATTTTGTTTTATTTTATTCTATTCTATTCTATTTTATTATAGTTTTTTTCTGTTTTTTAAGAATGTTTTGTCGTTGCCATATCGAAGCTCGTGTAACACGGTACCCGTAATAGTGTAAGTGTGTAATCAGCATGGCTGTCATGTGGGACCCACTCTCGCTGTAACTTGGAATTTGCACCTGTCAATTTTGACGTAGGGTCCCACTAGATTTTTTTTCTTGACTCCCCCAGCCTTTAACACTACTACTGTACTTCACACGCGTGCACACAAATGTTGTTCCTTGTTGCCTTTTTTTTCAATTTGATTTCTGTTGTTTCTTGTTGCTACAAAAAAGGAAGAGCAATCTGTAAAAGGTTTGATTCGTTTGAATGAATATAGTGCCTATTGGGCTGGTGGTTTAGTGGTAAAGTAGAGAACTAGATTTTGGTTGGAAAAAAACGTAGTGTGTTATTTGCTTTTACTAGTGCGAAAGAAAATAATTTTAGTAGTAGAATCAAATTAAAAATCTATAACAATTTGTTAATTAAATTTATTATAAAAGTATTGTGAATATGTTATAGACATAACACTTTTCTTTTAGTCGTGAGTTGGACTTATGCACTAACAATTTGAAAAAAAAATTAGTTTGAATGAATAATGAAATGGAAGTCTATGAAGTATTTGAATCTTATAGCTGAGAATTCATTATGCAACATGTCACATCGACAATGCCTAAGGACCTTGATTTGAAGCAAGTGATTAGTGTGCATTTGAGTGGGTTTTATTTTAATGGAAAAGTGATTAGTGTGTTATTAACATCTCTCTCCTACTAGAATTCATTTTCCTTTCTCTTGTGTGTTTGTGTTTGTTTCTCAAAAAAATAATAGGTAATTGTCCCACATTGTTTAAGAGAGTATATTGTGTGTAGTATAACTTGTCTCACCCTCCCTTAAAAGTTACCATGACTTTTGAGTGGAGTTGTGATGTGCCTTTGTGTTATAACCTCTTTTCTTCTCTCTTGTGTGTGTTTGTTTCTTAAAAAAAAAAAAAAAACATCTGCCTTCTATTAATACAGCAAAAGATCTTTCTACAATTATTATGTGGCTCCTGTGTCATGTGTTCTGGGGAAAGGCAAAAGAAACTTTGATCCGGAAGAGAAGATATAGGACTAGGATTAGGAATATGTATGAAATATATATTTATGTACAATAAAGGGTATAGATTCCACGAATTGTTGTCCTCTCTAATTGATTTGAGTAAGGTTACATTACTTTACACTACCAGCCCCACCTGAGGTTGTCGTCTTGTGTTTTGGACGGTCCTAAGCTAACTTGGTCCTGGTTGGACATTACTCGGCAGCTTTGTGCGCATGTATAATTTTGCTTCAATCTTGCTGGACAATAAAATAATTTTGAGTTTTGTAACTCAATTCCTTTTTATTTTTTGAAAAATTGTAACTCAGTTCCTAACTTTTAATGTCTTCCCATGGTCATGTTGTTGCTGGGTCGAAACTCTATTTTGATTTCTTTATTATCTTAGTCTTTCTCATATTTGCAAATAAGGTAATTCTGTGACTCATAAGTCATAACTTTATTTGACATATTAGATATGTTAGCGATTTCTTTGCGTGGATAAAGAATGTTCCACCACGCTTAAATTTTGTTTTCTTAGCTGATTTTGGCTAAAAGTTTTTGTATAAAATTCATGATATTCTTTCTCAAAAAAAAAAAAAAAAAACTCTCGGTACAAATAACCTCATACAAAGGAAGTTGGAAAGTCTCATCCGAAACAGTTCGATTAACTAGGATTTTAATAATTTTCGAGATGAAAACAACCCTAATAACACACCATATATACAAACCTTAGTAATATGAAGAAGAAAAATAAATAAATCTAGGAGATAGTGAGTGCCGCTTCTAGCCTTAGGAACTAAACCTACACTTGTCCCAAAAATTTATAAAGGGTCCCCAAGCCCTTTAATATAAACAAAAAATCTCCCAAAATTGTACCAAAAAAGAGTTTTGTAAAATGGTAATCAATTTTTTTAAAGGAACCTAATCTATTTCACTCCCAAAAAAAAAAAAAAATGGTTACAAGTGTGCCGAATAATCATTAACAATCAATTTTCTTAATAAATTTGTAAAACATATGTTAATAAAACATAAATACAAAAACTAGATTAACAATTTGCATCTCAAAAAACAAGAAGAATGATTTAAAAAAGAAAAAGAAAATACTATAGAAAGTTGAATAATTAATATTTAATGGATAATTAAAATATGGGTAAAATACAATCGATGCCCCTAAGATTTGGGCTAATGCCAAGCAGGTCCAAGATATTTAAAAAAAATAACTAATTTGGTCCCTAAATCATGTGCTCTTGGAGATTAAATTATTGTATTTCTAAAATACAATAACCAATTTGATCATTGCAGGGACCAAATCGATTAATTTTGAAATGTCTTGGAACTACTTGGTGTTAGCTCAAACCTCAAGGATGCTAACTATATTAAGAAAAACCAAAAAGTATTGAGTAGGCCTAGGAGTAGATTCTTGTGTAACATCTATATGTAACTAAGGTTTCACAATGTGAGATCTACATACGTGTGGTCTCCACTAACTATGAGACATTGATTGCATGTAACCAATATAAGATAATTCTCAATTATGATGGATTTATGTTGACTCAATATTTTGGAGGCTTTCTTTGTGGGGGGGGGTGATGTGTCTTTGTATTAGAACCTCTTTTCTTCTCTTTTGTTTCTTTAAAAAAAAAAAAAAAAAAAAAAACATCTGCCTCCTATTAATACAGCAAAAGATCTTTCTACAATTATTATGTGGCTCATGTGTCATGTGTTCTGGGGAAAGGCAAAAGAAACTTTGATCCGGAAGAGAAGATATAGGACTAGGATTAGGAATATGTATGAAATATATATTTATGTACAATAAAGGATATAGATTCCACGAATTGTTGTCCTCTCTAATTGATTTGAGTAAGGTTACATTACTTTACACTACCAGCCCCACCTGAGGTTGTTGTCTTGTGTTTTGGACGGTCCTAAGCTAACTTGGTCCTTGTTGGACATTACTCGGCAGCTTTGTGCGCATGTATAATTTTGCCTCAATTTTGCTGGACAATAAAATAATTTTGAGTTTTGTAACTCAATTCCTTTTTTTTTTTTGAAAAATTGTAACTCAATTCCTAACTTTTAATGTCTCCCCATGGTCATGTTGTTGCTGGGTCAAAACTCTATTTTGATTTCTTTATTATCTTAGTCTTTCTCATATTTGCAAATAAGGTAATTCTGTGACTCATAAGTCATAACTTTATTTGACATATTAGATATGTTAGCGATTTCTTTGCGTGGATAAAGAATGTTCCTCCACGCTTAAATTTTGTTCTCTTAGCTGATTTTGGCTAAAAGTTTTTGTATAAAATTCATGATATTCTTTCTCAAAAAAAAAAAATCTCTCGGTACAAATAACCTCATACAAAGGAAGTTGGAAAGTCTCATCCGAAACAGTTCGATTAACTATGATTTTAATAATTTTCGAGATGAAAACAACCCTAATAACACACCATATATACAAACCTTAGTAATATGAAGAAGAAAAATAAATAAATCTAGGAGATAGTGAGTGCCGGTTCTAGCCTTAGGAACTAAACCTTCACTTGTCCCAAAAACTTATAAAGGGTCTCCAAGCCCTTTAATATAAACAAAAAATCTCCCAAAATTGTACCAAAAAAGAGTTTTGTAAAATGGTAATCAATTTTTTTTAAAGGAACCTAATCTATTTCACTTAAAAAAAAAATGGTTACAAGTGTGCCGAATAATCATTAACAATCAATTTTCTTAATAAATTTGTAAAACATATGTTAATAAAACATAAATATAAAAACTAGATTAGCAATTTGCATCTCAAAAAACAAGAAGAATGATTTAAAAAAGAAAAAGAAAATACTATAGAAAGTTGAATAATTAATATTTAATGGATAATTAAAATATGGGTAAAATACAATCGATGCCCCTAAGATTTGGGCTAATGCCAAGCAGGTCCAAGATATTTTTAAAAAATAACTAATTTGGTCCCTAAATCATGTGCTCTTGGAGATTAAATTATTGTATTTCTAAAATACAATAACCAATTTGATCATTGCAGGGACCAAATCGATTAATTTTGAAATGTCTTGGAACTACTTGGTATTAGCTCAAACCTCAAGGATGCTAACTATATTAAGAAAAACCAAAAAGTATTGAGTAGGCCTTGGAGTAGATTCTTGTGTAACATCTACATGTAACTAAGGTTTCAAAATGTGAGATCTACATACGTGTGGTCTCCACTAACTATGAGACATTGATTGCATGTAACCAATATATAAGATAATTCTCAATTATGATGGATTTATGTTGACTCAATATTTTGGAGGCTTTCTTTGGGGTGGGGGGAATGCCTAAATATATACCCAACTTGGTTTGCATCTTTAAAAAAACTCTTCAGTTTTTAAATGTAAAACATTGTTTTTTAGATAGACAATTTCATTATGTTGTAAATCAATTTTTTTTTTTTTTTTAAAATAGCTCAAAATCGAAATAAAATGAGAAACATCTTGTTGATGATACCAGGTTCTAGATTGATTTCCTAGTGAGGTCTCGAGTTTGGAAGGGTAAATAAAGTTAGCACCAATCATATGATTTTCTAGATGTTATCAACAGTCAACATCCAATATTATTACTTGTTTTAAGGGCAAGGTATCTTAGTCTAAATTAAACAATAAAATTTGGATAAATTACATATTTGGTCCCTATTTTTTATACCATATTCCAATTTAGTTACTAACATTTCAATTGTGTCAATTTGGTCTATAACATTTCAAGGTCATGTCAATTTAGTCCCTGCCGTTATATATTTGATAAAAATTGCTGACATGGCAAACGATCAAAATAAAATTTTAGTTTATTCTCACATCAGCGAAAACTAATTTTTTATTTTGGTCATTAGACACGTCATCAATTTTTGTCCAAAAGATAACGGTATGGACTAAATTGACACGGTACTAAAAGGTTAAGAACCAAATTGACACAATTGAAAGATTAATGATCAAATTGAAATATGGTGTATAGGATAGGGACCAAAAACATAGTTTACCCATAAAATATCTATGAATTATTTAAATAGGTTTTTTGAGTTTTTTTTTTTCAATTTATGAATGGTGCTAGGCACCCTCACAATATAGTTTGAGACAATAAAATATGAGTGGTGCTAAACCACAATCAAGGACAGCTCAACATAGTTTGAGACTCAAGGTGATAAATTTAAGTAGAGATTTTAGATTTAAATTTTAATTAAATTTATTTATTTATTTAATACTATATAAACCAAGGTTAATTTGATGAATTAAACACATAATTGGATGAATTAATACAAACAAACTTTTTCTCAAAAAAAAAAAAACTAACCAAACTAATAAGGTTAATTTCATATAGAGAAACAAATAATATGGTTCAAGCATAAAATTTTAAAAAAATAAATGAAATTTTATTATTTTGTTAAGATTAAATTGCAAATTATACCCCTAAATTTTGGGATAATTTTAATTTGTCCCTTCAAAATTCAAAATTTTGATATGCTCCCCTTACGTTATTAATCGTTTTGATTGGGAGCCAATCCCTCCATGTTAGTGCTAATGTGTCTATCAAGTGTTAGTTAAGGCTATCGAATGTGCTAGTTGGCTCAATGAAATCATGCCATATAAATTTAATTATTCCATGTAATTAAATAAAATAAAAACTTTTAAAAATTGAAATAAATCCTAAAATATAATAAAATAAAATAAATTACTTATATCTTATTTTCAACATTTTCTCAAATCAACAGGGATGATCGCTCCACTATATGTTCTTCCTCAAAAAATATAACATAACAAAGTTTCACCAATCAATTCATCTCTCAAACCTTTTTCCAAATCAATCTTTATACAAAGCCTTCACCAAAATCCTATATCTAAAACTCTAACACCAACCCATTTCTATATAAATAATAATAATAATAATAATAATGTGAGAGTTCCGAGGACTGAGGATGATTAAACCACAGAGTATCTTGCATAATCCAGCCCGAAGAGGTAAATAGGCTCTGAGGACTTCACTGACCCAAGTATGGAAGTGGAAACACGGCAGTTAGTATCTTATAAAATCCCATGGAGAAGAGAAAGGACCATAATGGGGACAAAGATGGTGGGAGGAAACTTCCTGAAAGGTACACCTCCCCCCTACGCATTGAATACTCTACACCAACCTTATCAACTATATTATTGAGGAAATGATATCTGAACAGTAACTTCACAACTAGCAGCCCCTTCTACCACCTTCAGTAGAGTTTTGATGAGACAAGTATCCTGAGAAATGCCATGAGGCATACGAGTGGAGGGATAAGATGCAAGTAGGAGGGATATAAAAGGGAGGGGGAGGGGGAGGGGGGGGACCTCCCATAAAAAAGGGATGATGAATACTTCCTCTAAAAAACAGTGAAGTGAACAATGTATAATCTGGTGTAAAACTTGGACCAATCTTATATAAGAAACTAATCCTCAGACCTACCCAAGGAGAGCACTATTCTCAATTACTACTTGAATTACACCTCTCTATTACTCTGGCTCTTTGGCCTTAGACTTGAACCTAGCTTAGAATTGCACTTGAAGTATTTTCCTACTTTCTAAAGTAATTTATTGTTTGGGCTTGATATGAAGGACAATGTACCATTGTTCTTAGTGGGCTTGGGCTTTATTTTCAGAGTACCTACAAATAATAATAATGATGATGATGATGATGTATTCAACTCACATTGATTTTTCATACCCAAACTTCATTCTACCAAAATTTTCATACCATTTTTCATAACCAACCCAAATTTTTCATACCTAACTCAACTCAATGCTAGGCTTGCAGTTGGAGCAACTAGATCTGAGAGATTCAAAGCCTATGGTGATCCTTGCTTTCATCATCATCGTCGCCATAGTTTAATTGCCATAAATTGTTGACCGGAACCGTCTTCCCATCACCCAAAGCCTTGTAGTCTAACCACCAAAAAACTCGCAAAGTACTATCTCCCAACCTCCACACACTGCCATATGTGAGGGCCTCACAAGCTAAGGCGTGGTCAACTTTGTGTCATTTGCAATTTTTTTTTTTTTTTTTTTAAGGTTTACTTTATCTTGCATAAGGTGATTCATGATAAGATAAAGTTGTAATCTATTTTTCAATTTGATTTCATGTTAAAAAATAGATAGTGATTGATTTGTGTGTTGCCATATGGGAGACTAGGTAGTTAATGTTGACAATCTATCGTATAAAGTATTGGTTTATATAAATTTAATCAAAAAGTCATTAGGGAAAATTAATTAATCTCCATAGACAAATCGACACATTTATAAATTTGTTTTCAAACAAGTTAGGATCTCCATTGGTTGAGTTTCCATTGATCTAATATTTTGGAGGCGTTTTTGGATGTGAAAAAAATGGTGCACAACCCTTTGTAATTTTTAACTACTTACTATCATAAATTTTTGGGTATTTTATGATAGGTGTGATACCTTTTTTAAAGGGGTAAGACCTTTTCAGAATATGGGCCTTAGGTCTCAAGACTCTCAACCAAATTACATAGATGAAATGTATATCAAGGAAAAAGAAATACTAGTGACAATTTTACGTTTATATTTTTTTGATGAACAATTTTCCGTATATATGAGTTAACTATTAATATCACCTTTTATTATTATGTACCAACTATAACAAACATGCTATTATTTATGAAAATTTATGAAAATTTGTATATATTTTGACTAATTAATTAAAAAAAGAAAAAAAAAGAAAAGAAAAGAAAGGCCATGCAACTTGGAGTGAGAGTGCAACGAGCGAACGATCCCTCACCGGTTAGTTCAAACAAGTCCTTTCCCTTCTTTGGACTGGCATTGCTGCCCTTTCTGTTCCATTGGCTGTACAGAGTGACAAAAGTCAGTTTTGGTGCAAATTCTGACAGTGTGATAGGTCCGATAGAGAGACATCAGAGAAATGGTTTTGCAGCAAGAAACATACTACTTTAACTACACACTTTACAGATGCACTGTAAGTCTGTAAGTTGATATGAATTGTGTCATGGCAACCTGCTTAAAAACATGTTGTGTTACGTGTGAGAGGTTTTTGATATGATTATTAATTGGACCAAGTTAAAGTTGAGCTATGTATTGGAATTTGGAATACTTACCTTGACAAGACTCGAAAACGAATTATCACCCATAATGTACTAAAAGTTCTTGATATTCTATTTTAGTGTGGGAAGTAGCGGTTTCTTAGATGCATTTTTTACAAATTAACCTAAAGAGTCAAAACTAAGTTTCTTTGTATTGTCAATGATAGTTCATAAAAATCGTTGAAGTTTTTCATTTTTATTTTTACATTTATTGAACTATCTTTTGGAACGTGTATAATTTCTTTTAATTTTTTTTTTTGAATTTGGATGTATTTTTTTCAAATCATTTTAAATTTATTTATACTTTAATTAGATTAAAATTAATTATGAATATTTATACGTAGAAGTAAGGTTTTAGGGATAACTTTGTCTAGTCTCTAAACCAAGGGATCAATACTGTACCGGAGGCTGTACCGTTTGTTCAGCGGTAGATATATTTCGGATACCGGTCAAATACCGGTGTACCGTTTCGGATTTATCGCTATTTTTTATGTTTTAAATATATATATATATATATATATGTATGTGTGTGTATATATATTATAATAAATATAAAAGTTTACCATTAAACATTTCCTCAATTCAAAACTAATTATTCATAATTTTAGACTTTAGTATCAATTAAAAGAAAAAAACACACAATATAAAAAATAGAAAGTGTAGGGTCTAGTTTCTCTACGTAAAACCCAAGACAATTAATTTGTAGAGTATGGGTTGAAGAACTAGAGTGGACAAGGAGTTTTTTTTGGCAAAAGATTATCACTTCTTTTCTTATTTATTGATCAGCTTCGCCCACATTCATGCCCCGTTTCAATACCCTCACCCTCTATTATATAGCACACTCTCACTCTCATCCCTACCGTCCCGTGCTCCCCATCCGTGGACGTGCTCAAAGTACCTGTCACGTCAGGCAGCTGCTTTTCATCTCTGTGTGAGTGGCGGTAGGTCATGAAACACTGTTCAGGGTGTCTTCTCCACATAAATGCGGCCAGAAAAGCTGTTGCAATGCATTGAATACGGTGGCAGCAGCCTTTCCTCAGATATTTCTTCATCCTTATCGTTTTTGAGTGTGCTTTGAGCTTATCTTGATCAGGTGGGCTCTCGGACGATCAGATTTCTCGGGAGAGCTTTTTCATCCGGCTCAATTAGTCTCCGTGTTGCTCATACCCGTCAGGGTAAAACTGCTATTCCCAACTTATCCTCCTCCTCGGACAGGAGATGTCCTCTCTCGGACTGGAGACATCCTCCTCGGAAAGCAATGATCCTCTCTGCCAGAGGATTCCGCTCCAATCTGGACCTTGCATTCTACTACTCACTTCTCTTCGGATGTGAAACAGTTTTCTCTCAGTGGGTGTTGGGCCCGTTAATTTGGGCCTGATCCTTTTA
>NW_027069900.1:522441-525285 GCF_002906115.3 Quercus suber | reverse complement strand
GGGGGTATTTTGCTGAACCATACACGTGCTGGTCCCTTAAGGGTGGTAGGGAAGGCTCTGCACATGATCTCGTCCGGAACTCCTTGGAGATGCATTGTTGTCTTGAAAGTAGCGATATGATCGAAGGGATCACGTGCTCCATCATATGAGTCCAGGGAAGGCATTTTAAACTTAGGCGGCAAGGGATGCCCATTGATGGAAGCAGTAAAAGGGGAGTCTGTTCGGTGGACCAAATCCTCTACGGGATTTGCCCTTCTCATGTTCTCCTTCATCTCATCCATAACCTTCCTCATCTGATCCATTTCCTTCTCCAGATGTGGCACCCTTCGCGAAGTGGTGCCTCTTGATTGAATCTCGGGCTCAACATTTCCTCCTCCATCTCCTCGACTCTGGGATTGTCTCTCAACTTGCCCTTCTCGTCACTGCCTTTCTATCTCCCTAGTCAACTCTTGGTTTTGGCGGGTTAATTCCGCCATCGCGGCTGCCATGGATTGTATGTGTTGGATGGAAGGCGACTGCGTGACAGGCGCTGATTGGTGATTTCGATGGGGATGGCTAGAAGCATCTCTACTCCCTTGATGGCCTGGGCTAGTAGCCCTCGATCTGGTCCGAACCATTCGACTTTTGTCCTAGGAAAAGCAAATCGCAAATCGTTTTCATGAAATTGTTCCCACAGACGGCGCCAACTGATGATGTATGGAATCAGTTAGTTGAACACTTCGGCTTCGGTGGACTACAGCGATAGCGGAGGCCTACAAAGAGAGAAAGCAGTCAAAGGGTGACCGGGGTGAGCCGGCCAAACACCCTCCGATGATGAAGTTAGTTTTTCTCTTCTAATGGAGTTTCAACTTTACTCAATGTAAAATCTCAGGAAATTCATACCTTTGCATGGTGAAGACCGGAACTTAGATAGGGTACTCTAGGGCGGTTACTAGTTCAATAACTTCCCCCAGAATCTTGGAATTCGGACATAACCTCCTCAACGGCTACAAAAAATCATAACCGCCGTTGGAAGTTACATGCAGTAGAGGGATTGGCAGCGATGAACGCGGGTTGATGAACCGCTACGAAGTTCGCCAAGTGTTTGCGTAGTCATCCAGGTGCTCTGCGCATGGACGACTCTTTGTTGTGTCGTTGTGTGGTCGTCCATGCACCTTGTGCATGGACGATTCTCTCGATTTGATTCCCTGGAGTGATCAATTGCCCAACATCCCAAGGACGAGATATCTGGACGAATTGAAGATGGCCTGATGTTTGGCTAACCGCAACTCTTTGGACGACCCGTCTGGACGAACCATATATGTGATTTTTGGTTATACATCAACTTATATTTTATTTTCAACATTTTCTCAAATCAACAGGGATGATCGCTCCACTATATGTTCTTCCTCAAAAAATATTTTCCACATTCCATTATCAATCTACCAAATTGTTCTAAAAATTGGAACCCAAAAATAGAAATTGAAAACTTATACAAAGAATTAGATCAATAGTTAGAAAAAAAAATTAACATAACAAAGTTTCACCAATCAATTCATCTCTCAAACCTTTTTCCAAATCAATCTTTATACAAAGCCTTCACCAAAATCCTATATCTAAAACTCTAACACCAACCCACTTCTGTATAAATAATAATAATAATAATGTGAGAGGTCCGAGGACTGAGGATGATTAAACCACAGAGTATCTTGCATAATCCAACCCGAAGAGGTAAATAGGCTCTGAGGACTTCACTGACCCAAGTATGGAAGTGGAAACAAGGCAGTTAGTATCTTATAAAAGCCCATGGAGAAGAGAAAGGACCATAATGGGGACAAAGATGGTGGGAGGAAACTTCCTGAAAGTTACACCTCCCCCCTACGCATTGAATACTCTACACCAACCTTATCAACTACATTATTGAGGAAATTATACATGAACAGTAACTTCACAACTAACAACCCCTTCTACCACCTTCAGTAGAGTTTTGATGAGACAAGTATCCTGAGAAATGCCATGAGGCATACAGCTGGAGGGATAAGATGCAAGTAGGAGGGATATAAAAAGGGGGGGGGGGGGTGGGGGAACCTCCCATAAAAAAAGGATGATGAATACTTCCTCTAAAAAACAGTGAAGTGAACAATGTATAATCTGGTGTAAAACTTGGACCAATCTTATATAAGAAACTAATCCTCAGACCAACCCAAGGAGAGCACTATTCTCAACTACTACTTGAATTACACCTCTCTATTACTCTGGGCTCTTTGGCCTTAGACTTGAACCTAGCTTAGAATTGCACTTGAGAAGTATTTTCCCACTTTCTAAAGTAATTTTATTGTTTGGGCTTGATATGAAGGACAATGTACCATTCTTCTTAGTGGGCTTGGGCTTTATTTTCAGAGTACCTACAAACAATAATAATAATAATAATGATGATGATGATGATGATGATGATGATGATGATGATGATGATCGATGATGTATTTAACTCACATTGATTTTTCATACCCAAACTTCATTCTACCAAAATTTTCATACCATTTTTCATAACCAACCCAAACTTTTTCATACCTAACTCAACTCAATGCTAGGCTTGCAGTTGGAGCAACTAGATCTGAGAGATTCAAAGCCTGTGGTGATCCTTGCTTTCATCATCATTGTTAGGTTCTAAGGTCTTAGGATTTTATGTATTTAGAACTCTAATTTGTAATGTTGGCAAACCATGATCAAAACATTGTATTTAGTCTTATTTAGACTTGCTCAAAGTTGGTTTAATATTGTAAAGTTGGAATCGAGTGGCTGCAGAAGTACTTGGGACTTTCGGCCTGGCTCGATCGATCGAAGAATAGACTCGATCGATCGAAA